>NW_026461804.1:0-61814 GCF_021730395.1 Mercenaria mercenaria
ATTCAAAAAACGTTAGTTTGCCATAAGAACATAACGTTACGCTACAAACGAAAAAATAAATAAATTGGAACTGTTATTGTGCGTAACGCAAAACATCATGACGTCACTATTGCTTACAGACGTTAATTTCTCGCGCTTTGTGTTCATTTTGCTATAAGAAAGAGTGCTATACACAAATTGTATTTGTTTTATTCGTAAAATAAGGTATGCAAGAAAAATAATATACCGATTAAAATGCTAACAAGTATACGATATGCTAGAAAACATAATTGGATCGAAATATCCTTCCCTTGACCACCTCTGCACGGGTGGTAACTCGGCAAGCCTCATTACCGCCCAATACGCAGGTGCCCTTGGGACGGATAGTTCTACCCGATTCGTAAACACATGACAGATATTATTATTATAACATCATATTGTTGAAAATTTCCAGTGCTGGACGTGATCTTGGAAATTTGAAGATAATCAGTTATTTAACAAAAATACCAGTTTTACAAGGTGCCAGACAGGGCCAGGTGACTGATGCCTTCATGTATCTAATTTTCATAAATGACTTAAGGTCGAAAAAACTAGTTCTGGATGTCCGATATGGTTTTACTATCACTTTCCGCTTACAAGAATTCTAAAATGTTTGCTACGACAACTCTTTGGGGAAAAACAGGCACTTCCGCAGTATGGATGATAGCACTGTACGGTAGCAAACTATGGAAGAGTTTGTTATATTTTCACCTTCAGTCCCTGCGTAGGGCTCGTCGCCAATGCGTCAGGTTTATCAAACGAATGCCTAAAAATACTTAAATTGATATAACATTGAGCTACTCGGAATGCATCCTAAAGAGTTTTTCACCGACAAGCACTAGATATTTCGTCAGCTGTATGCATCTGATAATTTTAAAGGAATCAGATTTACTTTGTCCAAAAACTATTTACTATCATGACTGACGACCCCACCCACCACCGCCCAACAAAAAAAAATAATAATGAATTATATATCTAAAAGTGTCATTTCTCCTAAAAATATGAATGTCAATGATAACAACCCCGAAACATAAATATATTGATTATAAAAATAAGCAAATATGCGATGAAAGCATAAGAAATCTGAATATAACTCACAATATATGTGTTCCATGTTCCGTATCCAAATTATGTCAACAATATAGATCTGGAGATCAATAAATTTCTGTATACGAGAGCTCTTCAAAAATAACGTAGGCATTTTCTCTAGCTTTTATATACTTTAATAAAGCATTACAAGAAATACACCATCATGAGTTTTAATTTTTATACTAACTGCACTGCAAATTTGACTTGATTATAATCATGCATTCAGGAGATACGCCTCCTCGAAAACAGTTACTTACACGGACCCGGCCTACGGCGATCACATTTCAATGACGTTAACAACATCATACCTTCATTGTGATGTTTTGCATTAATTAATATTTGTAAATTTATTTTATAATTTTTCATTATAATACTTAATACTTAAGTCATAACAAGTTGTTTGGTAAAAATACTAAAAATGTATGAACACTTATGAAACGCATCTCGGACAGGGTACTCAACGTGAGTACTTGGTATTTATCTACTGCGTCATAAATTGGCTTTTTCGCCATTTTTTTCCTCCATCTCCACTGTTTTTAAGCGATTCTGGGCCATTTGAGAATTATTTGTACCGCTTGAAGATAAAGACACAGATGACTGAACATTGCTGTGGCGTCTGCTTCATTGAATTATGATTTTCAGTTGTTGTTCGCCATAACTAAGCAACTGTCTTATCATCCATGCGAGTCGATGACGACATAGCATGCATCATAAACAGTAATACTCACTTAGTTTAAACGTTGTTTTCATTCGCCTCCCACGTCGGAATGACGCCATACTCTAGGTACATGTCGCCTTATGTGCTGCTGCACTTTGTCGTATTTTAGGGCAAACAAGTGAACTATTAGTGCGAAAATAAGCGATTCAAATCACGAGAAATCAAAAAGCAACTGTGCCGGTTATGCGCAGCTATGGTAATAGAAACGTTCGACACGCTTCGCCTCAAACAAAAATGTTACAAAAACAAATATGACCAAATTACAAAAAGATTCGGAATTACAATGTATATTTCACATTATGATTTACACAATATGCAGCATTTGACAGCAAAAGTCTGTGTTATATTTGAACAGCCCTCGTAACAGCTATTACAATTTTTTTGTAAAATGTGGAATACAGAAACTAGTCCAATCGCAATTCACTTATCGATGTTCTGTAATTAAAATGATGTTGTACATCATAGACTGTGCTGTTCGCTATCTGACATATTTGGAGAAGAATCTGAGGTTTTCTGTACCTTATGTCAGGATAATTATACAACACATTGAATTGCTAGCTGGTTTACCATCACTTTGCATGATAATCAGATTAACAAATTAAATATTTATTATTAATTTGCGTAAAATAAACCTGCAATGCAATCAGTAGATGAAATCCTCAGAAAGACGCTTCCTTTTCGTTTCGGAAAGCGTACTGTTCAAGGAGAGATATCCGCAAAACTAAGATACCATTGAAGATGTACATTTGTATTTTCATGTATTTTCATGTACGATTCAAGCAATAAAATATACAAGATTATAACCATGCAAAAAGAGATATTTATGTATAATTGTAAATACCATTTTGCATAATCTGCTTATATATATGTGTATGTGCATTTTTCAATGCAATATAAATGTTGTATATCTATGAAAGATTCATTTGTATACAGACATAATTTAATCTGTTGCTATGTAATCGTGTACCATAATTATATCTGTATATTTTCCATTATTTCATTTCTGCTTAGATTTATAGTATTAATATTGTGCATTGTATGTGTATTTTCACATTTTGAGGAAATATAGAAATCTAACCTTATCTTATCCATTAGCGAAATGTTATTTTGAATGATAAAATTTTTATCATTACGAAGAAAGTTCCTATTTAGTTTGGTCCATTCACTGATTTAAAACACTGAAATCGAAATAGCACCATCTGAATGTTTTTCTTTTATATTTTTTTCTCAGTTATGTCACATTTTGCTTACGTACGTGTTATTCATTTTCTATTTCACAACTGATGGCCTTCTCATATGATGAGTATTTGTCTTAACATTACTCGTCGTTGTAAACAAATGCCTTTCGTTAAAATAAATTTGTGGTGGCATGCAGGTCTAGTGATAACACGCTGGACTGTCTCTCCAGAGGCACATGGTTCGCATTCCAGTCCAGGCGCTGGAAATTTCTGCGATGCTCTTCAGTGCCTGTCAATTATCTAAGACGTCTTTACTGGTTCTTCCCAGGGAAGATGGTTTCTCTTGTATTGGTGTTATACACCAAGCACGTTAAAGAACTAGATTGTCTATTTGAAAAGAACTATGTTAAGTAAGCCGGACAGGCCTGTATCTAAAAGAGTTTCCCTCTCTCTGTCCTGGGGATTTTGTCTTTGTGGCTCTGGTCAGATCGCTCTGCGTGATGTTTAAATATGTAGTAATTTCTTTGTCATTTTGTGCATAATATTGGTAACAAAGACATAGTTATGACCTGTTTTTGGAACACAGTAATATTTAATATTGCATATACTGATTAAGTTGTCACTAGCAAAATACTCGCAAAGGATATGTTAGTAACAAATATAGTTGAGATTAGAATGGTCGCATATTTCTGCATACGATAACCAGATAAGTTTTGCGAAAATGTATCGAGTTTTCACGAAAAAACAGAAAAGTTTACCCGAAAACATTAAGGCTTTTCGCAAAAATATAAAAGCTTTTCACGAAAAGAACTGCAACTATTAAGTGGAAAAACTTGTTTTAGTGACCACTTTTGCATTAAAAAAGACAGATATGTTTCGCGAAAATGGACTTAACTTTCATGAAAACGGTAAAGTTTTCGTGAAAATAGAATGTTATTTTCGCGAAAGCCATTTATTATTCACGAAAACTTCACCGTTTTTCATGAACATTTGGTCCATTTTCCTGAAACTTACCAGTTTTTCTTATGCAGAGGTGTGCACTAAAGCAAATATTTTCACTTAATTTTAGCAGTTCTTTTCATGCACTTCATGAAAAGTTATGTTTAAGTAATAACTAAACGTAATGTAAATGCAATTATTTTTTTAATTTAAACACATTTTATCATACATAAGTGGAAATTATTTCCAAATTTAAGTTAAATGTACTGTATAAATGTAAAATTTATCTAATCAAATGTAATATTTAAGCTAGGTTTTTATTTATTTTAATTTGAAATTCAGTTCAGCTGAAATGTAGTGTTTGCGAACGTTTTCGCACTTTTTTTGATATCGAACATTTTGCATGTATATCTTGGTGTATAATCATAAAAACCGTTTCATTTCATGCAGAATATATTCTAGCAGTGAAAACGTGCAATTAAAGCACTCGCTCTACACGAATTTGCGCTAGAAAATGGGAAAATTAGGATCTACTTACTATGGAATTCTTTCGACTACACACAGAAGCTCATTTTTGACCAAATTACTGACCTTTTTCCTAGAGACAACAGACAGTGACAGATTATGCCTGCAGACGGTGTTACTTCCCTTGTCTAACATGCGCTCATGTAGAATTGTTTCTCGTCTTTCGTTTTTTATTTTATTATTATTCGTTTTTATTTGATTACGCTGTGCTGCAAAATTTTAATTTGGAGACCTGATCTCAAATTCAGGTTGATGCCTTGATATGTTCCAAAATATGATAAATCTATGTATTATTAAAAAAGGGGGCTTAATTCAAGGCCCAAATGTCATTTTAGAACATGCCTGGGTACGGGCAGAGGTGCCTTTATTTGTTTTTGCAATGTTTTTACTATTATTTTCTAATGAATTTTGTCGCCAAAAGTTTAATAAATTATTGAATAATTCGTAAATAGTGTTTAGCAAAATCATGTAAGAGGAGGTCCGCAGTTCCCTTCCTGACTTAAATACAAAACACGAAAGGTGAAAACTGCTACCGTCCATGGACTACATCTATACACTACTACTTTATTTTAATAACATTTAAACCTTTATATTATATTAAAACTTTAAAAAGCACATTTATAAAAACAATTTATTTACGCCCGATAATTGTCCGTTTACTTATAGATATAACTCGTACAAGCTTATTGCATATGTATCGATAAATGTGTTATCTGATATACTGAACCACTATAAGTATGTTGACTAGAGCGTTCTACTCCATGATTTTAGATGATGCCGTTATTTTATTTTTCGATATTTTTTCTCAGTATTTACCCTAAGGGATACCAAATGTTTTAAGACTCTATAGTTTTCACTCAGTTTTATTAACGTTTCGGCCTTAAGGTCTTTATCAAAATGACAAATTCCGAGAATTACACTACATCATGGCGTCTCATAATATAACAACATTTGAAATACAAAACCGGAATTGACGTAACGTTATTAAACGTCAACGTCAAATCCCGCTAAAAAGCGATACACGTTTATGATGCACAAGGACTGTCTACTGGCCACATGATTAAAAAGTTATAGATTTAATATGCAGAAAAACATCAAGCTAGTGAAGTTCCCATGCTATCACGGGAGACAAATTAAAAATATATCCTAATCAATTCGTTGGTAGGACAAAGTTTATATTCCATAGATATATTACAAAAATAAGCTAAAACAAACAGAGATACCCATAAAATTTTGCATTCAACCATTAAGTCTTTACTAAAAAGAACAAAAATAAAAATAAATCGAATAATTTATCATCAAACGAAATAAAAAACTATAAAAATATGAAATTTTACGTATAAAGGGAAGTAATTACAAAAAATACTCCATTAGTATCGGAACAAGTAGAATATGACAAGTATGTATTTGCAACTCACAATTATGCGTTAAAGGCAGAAAAAGGGACATGATATATGAAAGAATTACATATTAAGAACATATTAATGGGTCGCAACGGCAATCTACCAAAATTAATACAAAAACGCTTACTTAAAACCAAAATACTTCCGGAAAAATCAATGTTACTTAAGCATCAATTCGAATGAGTTTATTTATATTCTCTCCAAAGAACCCCAAGTTTCGCTTTCGTGTTAAGTCCATTTGGCGCCTCTGTCTGCAACTAGTGGATCCACTCAAGCTCCATTATCTGTCGGTAGTATTTACTGTTTTCCTTCCTGTGTTCTAACACCGACACCCCGGCATCGTGTATGCTATGACCAGGCATATCAAGATCGCTGAAGGAGAGATTGCGAGAACAAAAGCGGACATACGGCTAAAACGTACGAAACCAGTGGCAGAACATTTCAATATGCCTGGGCATAGCATAGATGATGTCGGGGTGTCGGTGTTAGAACAAATGAAGGAAAACAATATGTAATGAGTATGTAATAAAACCTTTAAAAAAAATAATCATATTGTGCTGTCTTCATGCATAATTTTGTTGTTTTATATATAAAGTAATGAAAATGTTGAAAAATCGCCAGCAGTTTCAGCAACAGTTTGTGTGTTCAAATACATTGTTCACAAAAACAAGCCTGGTGACCCATTGTTTTTATTTGTTCATTTTATCCAGCACAAATTTTCCTATCACCTATATGAATTTGAAAAACATCTATGAAACTTAAGGAAGAAAAACTATAGGAATAGGAATTCTCTTTAAGGGTCTGTCTTCGTTTTATCTGTCTTCACTTTGATTTTAGTGCTGATGTAAGTATTTTTTTCAGTTTTCGTTTAATATGGATTTACAATGTCCAACACTTGACTTTAAATTAACATCATCCTTATAAAAGGTGTTATTGTCGCGTAAATGCTACAATCATCATAATATAGTTCCGTTACATTATTCTCCAAATCATCAGACTTATCTGACATTTTCAAAGATCACAGATTTAGTATGTGAACGCCGCATGTGTAAATCTCTAGGGTGTGGAGTGCGCGCGCCATTCCTCAGCACTAGTATGAATAATTTCTATTGTTAGAATGATGCTCTCTAGTGTGTGTGAGGTTTACAGTTGCCAGCAATATTTTGATTGTTCGTCATGTAAGGTTTAATATTACGCAAGTTATATTATTACGAGCATACATTTTAGATCTCTATCCAAAATTACTTTTTTATCTTTGAATATAATGTGACAGTGGATATTAAAATTAGTGAACACACTGCGATTAAGTCTGTTTAATTTCAGCTTTCAATCAGAAATGAAAATTGATATTATATTTTGTCTAATCGATAGTTTTATTTGAATATGAAGTCATATTTATAATTGAAAATTGATTCTAATTAAATTCACCGTTTTTCTGAAATTTGAAATAAAAGTAAGTGTTTTATCTATGTAACTTTTGAATTTGATTCAAAAATTGAATTTAGCGAATATATGGAGAATAATTCTGCTTACATTTGCCGTTTTTTTTTTTGTGAAATTCCAAATTAAAGTAAAGGTAATTTAAAATTATATGCGCTTAAACTTGTTTTTTCGTCCAGTGAAGCTTTTATTTTTTCGCAAAAACGTTTCTGGATATCGTATGCAGAAATATGCCACCATAGATTAGTTTTTAACTTAATACTGTATACATTTCGTTAATGACCTAAATCTGTGTGTTTCAGTTATGTTTAAGATGAACAAACTATTTTTATTCTTTTTCACATTATATTCTTTTGTCATCACAAAATCATCAGCTGCAAGGCGTGGCTTACTTGTAATAGTCTAATTATTTCTATCAGATCTTTTACCATTTATAAGTAAATTATTCAATAGCAATTATTTTATAGTCTTGCGAAATATTTCCACTTTCATGTAAATAACTCGTTAACTAATCTTATATTTTGCATTTTATCTGGATTTTATAGTAACTATCTTATTTGTAAAACAAGTTTTACATTATTTTTAGAATTGAACGTCAATCTTGCCGGGTTGAATTTCAAACTGAAGACCATAGGCACCAATGATATTATTCTTTGTTGGAGAATAAACCCAGACAATTTTGTAGGCAGCGATTACTTCTCATATGTTTTCGTTGATGTTTACTCACAATCTGATGATGAGTATGTGACGACGCTCAACGAGAGCCGCACTGCGAAAAAAGAAGAATATGATCTGTCAGTAAATAACCTTACTTCCGGGACAAACTACACCTTTATATATTATGTGAAATCGGAGAATGGCATTCCAAGCAAAGACAAAAAGCAATCATCTTCTTATACCCGTACGTAATTTTGCAAAGTCTGTGTATGCACTTTTTCCATTTATTTTGTATTTGAAAGAGCTCAAGTGTTTTCTATCAATATTTCTGAGACCTATTAGTGCTTAGGTACCTATTTCTTAAGCATTCATCAAAAATTGTTTTGTTTGTTTGTTTGTCTTGGGTTTAGTGCCTTTTTCAACAGTATTTCAGTTATGTAAAAGCGGACATTTAACTTAACCAGTGTTCATGGATTCTGTACCAGTACAACCCTGCACTCCGCACGTAACTGCAAACTTACCCAAATGAGTCAGAGGTGGAAGAAGAATAATTTCAGACACAATGTCTTTTATCAAATCGTCACGGCGATCATATGGCCCGCCCGAATATCAAACTCATGACCCTGCGTACTGTAAGTCGGCGCCCACAATATTGGGCTCAGCGAACGTTTACGAAATTTTGAATCTATTTTGATGTATGCTGAAATCAAAAAACGGAGCCTTGAAATGGAAACTTTTTTTGTGTTCATTATAACGTTGTCACTTTTAAACTAATTTCCAATAAGTTAAATTATGACTTGCATCAACAATTATTCTTGAAACAATATTTATTTAGTTTTACTTATACACATTTTCCAGAACACATACAAAAGACATAGATGAAACACTAAAACAGGCACAAGTGTTTAAATTAGATTGATTTACACAAAATTTAACAAGAGTGAACATTGCCATACCTTGTTGTGCATTTCGTCGGCATTTCACAGTCATTGTTGATTGTTAGCGGATGTATGACCCTTGATTCATTAAATTTTATGATAAGTTGGGTTTTTTTATAACTGGGAGGATCTTCAACACCTTACAAGAAGGACCAGTTATATGCCCCCTTTTGCATATTTGATATGTTTTCTGCATTTTCCTGTTCTGTGATTTTCAGTGGATTTGTAGCCCTTGCTTTCATGTGCTACATTACTCGAAAAATTGTCGAGTGCATCTCTTGCAAATGTGCATGCATAAGTCAGTTTTGCTGATAGGTCTTACACGTATGTTACACGTATTCAGCATACGTTGGATCGTGCACGGTATACCCGCATAATTATCGTTAGGTCAAAGTCATGAGATGGTTTTTAAAGATCATAACACCCTTCAGTTTCTTTTATAGATAATATTTTATCTGTTTGTTTCAAATATTTTTTTCCTCAACATTGCGGAGAACAAGGGAAAGGTTCCAGGCTTCAACATCATAGTCAGCCATGTGATGGGTAAACTCAGTCGTTCTTCAAAAAATAATTCAATGTAATCTGACGATCATTCATTTATTAGTCTCCTATTGGTTCGTATCTAGGCCATAACTTATTGATCTTAAAAGGAATTTTGATAAAAAAGGCACCAATTTGAGTTCCAAATAATGATACAATATGTAAAGTGCAACATACAGAACGCTAGCTCAAAGATCAAATGTTAACAGTGTTTCTTCCTGTCTGATCTGTAACTCAACCATCCATTAAGGAATGTTAATTATACTTTGCCTAAATATTCCCCATAACGAAAAAATGTGATATGAACAACTTTCAGACCCTGCCTTCAATTTCAAGCGCAAATACGGACGTCAGTAGCATGGTTTGTTTCCTATCCGGTTTCATGTCCGATTAAAAAAAAATGAGACTACGCGTCATACACAACACTAGACCAATACCATAAAGGCGGAGGAATTTGATATTACTTCCTAATTATTAGCCAAACTGTCGGGCGCAAAACTTATACCATTAGGTCAAGGGTCAAGGTCACATGTTGAGGTAAAAAGTCAATATGGACTTTTCCCAGCCAGTTCTGTAATAACCACAAATGTTTCTCGTAATGAGTTAATGTGCAATGCAAAATATCTGGACTCCGTGCTGAAAGGGAATGTTTACATTGGAGATTAAATATTTCATGTCACATTTTTTGTCCAGTTTGTAACTTTTTCGTTCAAGCATGTATTTCATCACATTTAGCTCATCTGAGCACGGAATGTTCGGGATGAGCAAATATGATCAATCACCGTCCGTCCATCGTCCGTACTTCGAACGATTTTCCCTATCAGTTGCTTTGGTGGAAGTTGGTGAAACTTAGCTTGGATGTTACGTTAGTGGTTTTCTTTCAAAATTGACAGAAATGTCTCTTGTTATATCTTTCTGTGCAGCGTATTTCTTCATCATAGCCCTCCTGCTTCTGTTATTTTAGCACAATCTTTTTTAAAAAGCAAATTTCAATAAATATTAGATACAATGAACACCTGTACATTTTTATACATGTAACTATACTTTAATAACATACTATGTAAATATGCTACCATATTTATACACATCACTGACAGATATCAAGTAATTGGGTTATGCTGTACAGTGTATTTCAGATGTTTAGTCATATTCTAGAAGAGAAGCAGTGGACTTTGTATTGCGTTTTCAAAGCATTATCAAGATAATAATAAAATCTGTAAAAAGATCCTTTGGAAGCAGAGAATGCAACCAGGAAGATCGGTTTGGTTGAGTCTGCTCATCCGAGGTAATGAAAAGTGCAACACCTCTTACACCCCCTAGCACCGGCTTAAGCGGAACTCTACATATACACATATGTTAAATGGACTCCATGATCCTAAAGGACAAGAAAATATTACAGCACTGAATCAAAGCCCTTCATTCATTTTTTCAGCCAGACAGGGATTCTTTTTAACATTATGTTGGTGCAAGAAACTCACCATTGGCTTTGAACGCTGTGATGTTTGTTTGATAAAGGCTTCTGCACAACAGAAAGAAATAGATTATTACTAATGCTTTGTGTCATTTTATTTCAAGGACCATTGCCACCTCCTCATGCTGCAAGTATCAGCAAAGTCACCCGGCATAGTTTCGCAATCAGATGGAAGGACGATCAGAGTTTAAGGTATTCTAGCTACAACATCGTTATTTCTCCTGTATTGGCATCTCTTAATGTTACATGTGATGACCTAGATTTAGAAAAAGGCAACTGTTCACTACAACGCAAGGCAAATGTAACAGCCTTGGTATTTGATGGACTCGCTCCAGGAAACCTGTATTCAGTCACGATCTACACATCAATTGCCGGTTTATACAGTGAATCTGGACTACACAATAGTACATATACAAGTAAGTATATATAAACATAAGAGACAAGTGTCCATTATAATAATTTTAACTGTTCATCGAAACCATTGCGCTTTCTAACGCTAAAAGTTAGGCTTAATTTTTTAGTACTTTTTATTTTTAAACAAACCTTTTGTGCACAGTTTTAGTACCTAACATTTTTCCAGAATTTCTGATACACAACTGCAGTTTATATTGTATGTCAATTGAATTTGCTTTCGATTTACAATATGCCAGTTTCTAGCAAGACACTGATTTTCCAGTATTTCAAACTATTTTCATGCAATAAGTACATTAAAGTCATGGAACGGCCTATGTGTTATTATTCCCTTCGTCATTTCATCAAAGATGCAGCAGAAGGTAGAAGTCTGCTTTGACTTTCCGTCGATAAATGTATTTCATTTTATACATGTATTCCACTCTTTTGAGAAATAAGAGTAAATATGAACAAGTCTGTCACAAACTAGTAAACTAGTAAGATTATAATACCATGTAACTAAGCAGCTATAAATTAACGACCAAAGAAAAAGAAGTGGTGCAAGTGACGCCGTTGATATATAATCTAGTTTAAGTTTTTACACTTTTGTTTTCTTTTAATACAGTCTTTGATATCTTTAGCATTTGTTTTTCTGAAAATTAGATTCTATTTTTCTATTCAAAAGTAAAGTAAAACGAGAATTTGTTTTTTTATGAATTTCAGTTTAACTTTAATGTTGAACCTTGATTGGAACGGAGACGTTAATCTTCTCTTTTAATTCATATGCTATATTATCGAAATATTAAATGATATTTGCTTACAATATTTGTATTAAAACATTGTATTAACAAATAAAAATGCTTCTTTTAATGTTCAAGGTATTTCACTTAAAAAATTACCATGTAGTACATGTATTGATTGATAAACAGTTACTCCAAATGTGTAACATTTCAGTACCACTGCTTCCAAATAAAGTTTTCATCCCGGAAGACAACATCAGCAACAGCAGTTTGTACGTACAATACGAAGATCCAGCATCAAATTTCACACACTGGAGTTTGACAATTTCTAATAAACATATACCTTACACCATGACCATGATGGTGCCTATGAATGTGTCTTCAGTTCACTTTCATTACTTACAGCCTGGAACAGAATACAGTATAACTGTGCAAACAAGCGTACCGGGCTTCTACAGCATAAACAAAACGACGTTAAAAACATTTACAAGTATGTTTTCAAGTTGTTTTACTTTTCAAATTTAAAAGCGGAGTTTTAAGATGATGTTTTGTCAAATCTGTTTAAATACATAAGGTTTATTAGTTTTGCCCCTCCAGCATGCCGATTTCCTGCAAATTATTCCGACAAATGATGTATTATAGTTAAATCAGTGAATGAAACAAATTGTACTTACTTATTGTTTTGGAAGTTCGTGTTTCATTTAGTTTTGCTTTATAATTTTCTTAACGCATAGCATCACATATAACTTTGCTTAATGGTCGTTTCGGTAACTTAAACCATTTATGACTGATAACCTATTGTTCGAAGATGCAGAAATACTTAGTCTAACAACTATTTTCATACAGGACCAAGTGACCTAACGTCACATATAACTGTGCTTAATGTTCGTTTCGGTAACTAACACCTGTTGTTTGAAAATGCAGAAATACTTCATCTAACAACTATTTTCATTCAGGACCAAGTGACCTTCAGTCTATCGATATACCAAAAGAGATGGTGCATGCATCTAATTTTACAGTCAACTATGGAGTTTGGGATGATATGTACAATTACATCCAATTTACAATTTGTAATGTTTCATGTATTACTGAGACTCAGACCAAGGGAATCTTGAAAAAGACAATTTACAGTCTTACAGCAGCTACATTTTACAAAATAGAAGCATTTGCTGTAAAAAATACAAGTCAAAATGTATTGAAGAGTAAAAACCCAGGGACAGGGGCTTCATTTTCAGGTTTGTTGTACAAATGCCTCTCCATTTGTATTTACTTTATAGTTTTAGTACAGTGTATTCTCTGTAAGCTATTTGAAAATAGAACGTAGTAGCAAGGAAAAAAAAGTATATAATTTCTACTATGAATATTATTATATAGAATAATACACATCTGAAATTATAGTTGTATAAAAATAACTGCTTTTAAAAAGAGCATTTGTCATTGAACATTTACTACTGATCTATTTGTTTATAAAACAATGTGACTTGAATGAAAAATAAATGGCCTTAAACATACAATGTACATCAAAACAACAGTTACTAAAAATAAGAAAGCACAAAATTAGTGACAGACAAAAGTATTAAATTTCATATTTATGAAAATGTTTTGTTTAACTGTTTACATCGTTTAGGCTTGCGAGAACTATGTTATAATTTCAGCTCCCGAAAGGCCCACTTCATTTAGAGACACGGTTGAATCTAAAAGTGTTACAATAGATCTTTCTGGAAACAGTCACTTACTATTCGACTATTACAAAATTCAATACAACAATAAAACTGAGAGATTATTGAATCGCACCGAAGGGAGAGCAGTATTATCAGAACTAACGCCTGGCACTGAATACACTTTTGAGGTTTACACAGTTCTAACTGGAATAATGAGTGACGGGTTTTCCACAATAACAACATTTACACGTGAGTATATCAAGTGCACTTTACACTGTATTTCGTTATTGCTCTTCGAATTGTTATGGTTTATGAAGAGGTAACGGCTGATTGTTTTGGACTCTTGACCGTGAAAGAAATTGGGAAAATCTAGTTTCTGTTTTTATGCTAAAATGTTGTACCCTGAATAATTTTACAATTATGATAAAATACGAAAATAGATACGACGTCAAGTGCCTGCTGGCTACTTTTAAGCAATTCTGTGGTGAACATGTACATTTCACTTTATTATAAACAACTATTGTCTAACACGGAATAAAACAACTAGGTATTCACTGCAGTAATCTAAAAATAAATTCAATAGATTTACAATTTGCCTGTATCAGCTTTATTACTTGTTTAAATTAGGACTTTTAGAAGAGAAAGTATGTTGTCTTACTTACTATATGCACTGAGAAAAGAATTTACCTCCAAACAAGGACTTTTTGCTACCTTATATGTTCAAATCCTAAATAAAATATATTTTCTTTTTTATGTCATTATGGTCTTATGGCGTAAAGAATAAACAGATATGACGCAAAATTTCATATTGCGTTTTTGTACACCCATCTCAATTTTGCAAAATTGTTAAAATGATTTTGATTTTTTATCCTGAATAATTTTCCTTGATTATCTCTGAAACTGATTAGTAGTGATGGGCAAATCGATTAGATTTGCCAACCGATTAATCGGTATTATTGGACAAGCCAACCGATTCGATTAATCGGATATAATCGGATAATCGGTTGCTCTAGTTGCGTATCAATAAGTTCACCTAACAGTGTATGCTTCATATCATTACTTTAAAAAATGAACCACACAGACACCAAATATTCTATTTCTTTTGTATCCCTTCATAAACACGAGTAAGTTAACAGCATGAAAGTGAAGTATTTGTAAAGATAGTTCAAAACAGGTACTCGTCTTAATTTTACAAGGGACTTTTCTCGTGACATTTTGTTATTAAACTAAACTTATTTATTAATCCTTAGTTAACGACTGGAATGATTATAATCCCACAAAAGCAAAATAAAAAATGAAAATGCCTTTGCTAATATGCTTGCGTGAGTCTTACGGCATGCAATGCATACTGCCATACTAATGTCAAGAGTTTAGGTTGTTGGTTTTCCCGATTTTAATTTTGTAAAAGTCATATATCTTCCAAAATCTGGGTGGTTGCAGATGACTTCAGTTTCTTTCGAGATTATGGAGGAAGCCATTTTACGTAGAGTAGTTTCCCTTGGCGTAACTGTCCCAAAGAACCGTAAATATCAGAAAGAAAAAGGTCAGAAACAACTAAATTATCCGTTTAAGGTGCCAAGTAATTAATCGGTCAGGGAAAAAGTGAAGTCGGCGATCGCGCTCATGAATACAACGCCGACGATTATTCGATTGTCGTCTATTGTCGGCCCATCATAACTGATCAGATATTATTTTGAAACTAAAACTGACATTAAGAATCATAATTAAAAAGCACACACCGAGTTCTAGAACTCTGACTTCTTTTGACAAAAATATTTTCCTTTACGCACTTGAAAAGTGTCTCCATCTCCGACCCGGTACCTCTGCAGCCGATAGAAATGTCATTTTGAAAATTTGACATAGGTTTTTAGGATTATGAGACAAGTTTTCATACACTTCAAGGTTAAATAATTATGAATCCTGTATTGACAAATTAATTCCTATTTTGTCTTTTGGAAAATGCCCCATCCTGAAAACGTTTCTTGAATATCTCGGAAACCCCTGCAGATATCATCTTAAATCATTCTTTAGGCACCTGAGATAAGATAAAATTTCAGTTTTCATTACTCTGACATCTTGTGAAAAACGAATTTCCATTTTTGCACTTTGAAAGTGAGCTTTAATAGCTCTGAGCCTTTCCAAGACGACGCCAAACTATCCTTTATTAAATCAAAAACATTCGGATTATATGATAAAAATAATTTAATATTAAAAAAAAACTAAAACAGTATCAACTTGAAGTGTTCAAACCGCTTCCCCACAAAATATCATCACTGCCTATATTACTTCTGGCATAGGTAACAGACATTGTGGAATAATCCGTAATACCGTATGTGTGACATTTCAGTACCACTACTTCCAAATAAAGTTTTCATCCCGGAAGACAACATCAGCAACAACAGTTTGAACGTACAATACGAAGATCCAGCATCAAATTTCACACAATGGGTTTTGCAAATATTTTATATATCAACTGAGGAACAAATAATAAACACCAAGATGGTACCTATGAATGTGTCTTCAGTTCAGTTTGATAACTTACAGCCTGGAACAGAATACAGTATCACTGTGTTAACAAGTGTACCGGGCTTCTATAGCAGCAACAAAACGACATTAAGAACATTTACAAGTATGTTTTTTAAGTTTTGATACTGTTCAAATTTTAGAGGCATTTTAACGGTTTGCTCATTCTATGGCTATAATCAAAATACCTTTAAAGACTACTTTAGATGAACAACTAAATGGACTGTCATCATTCTCGGTCCGTAGCATCATTGTAAGGTCCTCTTAAGTTATTTTTAATAGTTGGGTGGCGCTTGGTCCACTTAGGGGCTACCAGACCTAAAACTACAAACGCGTTTAAATGACTACTTCTCATGAACCACTTGATGAATCTTCATCAAACTTTAATAAGTCCTTCAACACATGTATTTAATTGGAGATACTTAACCATTTTTATGGGCTACAAGAGTTGAAGAAAAAGGTACTTTTTACTAAATTCCTCCCATAAAGTCATGGACGGGTCTTCATAAAACTTTGTCTGGAGAATCATCATAAGGTCCTTTTGTTATGTTTTATATCAAATCTATTAAAAATGAGACATTTTGGCCACTAGAGTTAAAACAGAAATAACTTTGTTTTTTCCAATGGATATGTGTTTTCGGTGCGTGTTAGCAAAATATTAATAAAAACAAATAATGGACAGCTTAAAGGATTTTCACTAAACCAAACCTAGTTAGAAGCAGAGTCAGAAAGTTAAGGTTTTCTTCAATTGAAGGACTTCTAAAGGTCAATTTAGGCCTCTAGTTAACTTTTCACATTTCTCATTTATAACTTTTATTTACACTTCCTGTATATATTCAATTTAGTTGCTGCATGTATATATCACAGTTTTTTATGTACGTATTTCATCCAGTGACATGAACTTACTTTCAACACTTATTATAAGATTTTAATTTTTCACGATAGGAATTTAGATCTGGAAGTAGGGTTATTATACTGCCAGTTCTTATTGTTCTACGAATGCTACATTCAACACAATTTGTACAGATAAAAAAGTGATCGACATGAAAATTAGTTGGCGCCTTATCGTAATTTTGTAAAGTAAAATATGTTCTGTTTCGGATTTTTATTTCTATTTTTCTTAATATTGATAACCTTTTATCACAAATTTTCTTCTCAGAAACATGTTTACAAATATCGTTGCTATATTCACTGGTATTTCTGAAGATACAGCTTCAGAATGAAGAAAATAGTTTCTATCCGAAATACACATCACTACAGGTCTTTTGAAAAATTTTACATGTATTTTCTTGCCTATAGCTTGACAAAGCTATGTGTTTGTATAAGTAATAGAATGATAAAATAATCTATATAAGCTATAAAAAGCAATATCACCTTTGCATGTCGTGTAGAAAGGCATTCTTAGTGTATTTCAAACATGCTACGAAGTATGCCTATCGGCCATATTTTATTGTGATCAAATGCATTCTGTTGGTTAAAATGGAGTTAGAGCAATTCTGGATAAAGTTATCTGGAGATAGAATACTCCATTACAAATTCTAATAATGATAAAATGATGTTAGTTTATGTTTATGTATTGTCCGTACGTATTGACCTGGCACTCATGAATATTCCGTATATTTCCGTAAATTAAGTTTCGGTGTCCAAACATAAATAGCGATATAACACAATATTACATATATCGTTTTTAATTGATATACTGTTGCATGTGCAGGTAGCTGTGCGGACAAAGCGTTTACCTGCCAATATCAGGATTGTTGGTTCGAACCCTACGTCTGACCATATCTATTTTTCCAAAAAATTTATATGCAGACTTCCTACTCATTTGATCAAACGTATCGTGATGTTTATGGTACATTTATTAAGAGTAATCATATAAATAAAATTATTTACACATTGTAAACAAGTGGAATAAAATTGTTTTAAATGTATCTTAGATAAAAAGAAAAATTACCTGTCACCAGCGTACCAGAAAATAAATATTACAAGAGAAAACAATTAAAATGCATGAAATATGACACATAAAATAATGTTAACGATAACATTATAATACAATAAATTGAGAAAAAAAGATCTATTCAGTAAGTGATTTCAAACCCGTGTTAATTATAATGTGCTAGGAAGTCCAACACCTTACCTGTACGTCACTGTGTCACCGATTATCTTTACATGTAATTTTATTGTTACTTTAGCGATGTAGATACTTTCAAGATACTAATTATGTGTAAATAAACGAAAACGCCGGGAATATTGGCGAAGATTAATGAGTGCTAGGTCAATACTTACGGACAATAACAATCTGTTATATGTATGTATATATCTGTCCAATTAAGAATACTAGTGAAGATAAAACCCAACAACAATGTAAACAGTCACATATATTATTATCCACCTGGAACTTTATATAAACTGACATCAGAGTTGAAAAGAACAACATTTCAAGTGAGAAATATCATCACAGGAATGTATGTACAGTAACAGACTAGAGTTAAATTTTATTATGAATGACTAATTAGATTTATGTCATTATATATGTAAGAGTTAGAACTACTAAAGGTCAATGTTTTTACAAGAATCATTTTATTTCAGGACCTGAACCGTTGGTTGATGCTGAGAGAAGTATAGCAAGTATTTCAGTAGATAATATACGTGTACTTTTGGCACCAAATAGTAGCAAACATTGTGATAAGTATTTGCTGCAAATATCACCTCGACCAGAAATCGGGAAGGATACTTTCGAAATATTTAGAAACGCTAGTGATCTTTCTCATACGTTCAAAAACCTTAATGCTAGCACGCAATACAACATTACAATAACGGTAATAGCAGGAAATTGGAGTGATGCAATGACACCACCTTTAATAACATATACTAGTAAGACTTTTTGTTGTTGTTTTTTCGTACTAGTACTTTACAGAGATAAAAAAGTAAGTTGTAATTTAATCATAGTATTCTCTTTTAAAACCAAATCAAAATAATGTCAATGAAATGTAAAAATGTGCAACCAAAACGGGATTCTAACCCTTTACCGCTCCGATAAACTACCGAGATGCTTTCACAAGATGTTTCTTTCTTGTTTTTGTTGCGTTTATGTCTGATGGCGACTCTACAGTTTTATATTTTGGAGGAAGGCCTTGGCTGCCCCTAAGGCAGCTTGATTTCTTCTACATGGAAAAATTCAACATCATAATAAAATTCTAAACTCACTGCGCTAAGGAAAGAAACGAGTTCATCAAGTCTGTGACCTTAACCAACAGGCCTCGAAGGCACTGACAAATTCTTACTAATTTGCGAGTTTTAATCGTGACTAGTTAAATTAATATGGTACGGTTACAAGGGTAGGGAAGATTTATATCTAAAATAAAACATACACGTTTGGGGGGAAAGGGGTGTAAACATCGACTGATTTTACATCACGGTATTTACACAAACAATGTCCTTTTCTCTGCCATACAGAAATGAATTTAATATGAAGAACTACATGAATTAACGAGGTTTTACAGCATCTGCGGTCTATGTTAGTATCGGCTCCTCGACAAATGGAAAATGCACATATGAAATAAAATTCAAGATATATTGGTATTTGGGCTGAGTAAAATGGAAGATGAAAACATTCTCTGTTTCATATTAAAGCGACTATTTTGAAACTGACTTATCCATCTTCGGAGATTTGGAGAGTATCACTTTTACTCAAACCTACACTACACACTCGAACGCCAATAGATAGTTATATACTACAATGCAGTCAATGGTAGCTCTGCCACTCTAACATGTATTTTGGCTTGTGTACGCGCAATAAACCTGACTGTTGAAACAGAATACTTATAGTACACCCACACAGTGAAACGTATGACAAATAAGGCGCCACTATAGTAGTGTTATTATTATTGCATGGGTAGAACCACCGACCTAAGTGCCTGCTCGTGAAAAAAATAATGCACAGATCTAGAGGGGCACCTGGGGTCTTCCTCCACCATTAAAGCTGGAAAGTCGCCATATGACTTTTAAATTGTCTGTGCAACGTTAAATCCAAAAAGAAAAATCAAGTAACAATATTGTGCTTTAGCCACAACAATAACAAATATTGTGAATTATATTATAATTGAATCAAGTTTTTGTTATAATTCACTTACCATGAGATTTAATATATTACGAAAAATTCTAATTTTTTATCTTTTTTTTTTTTCCAGAATCACACAGCCCAGTTTGCCCAGCCAGATACAAAGCTATATTAAATATCTTTTTGCGCGCAACGAGTAGAAAAAGTGGAATTCATATCCGTTAATAGTTTTGATATCATATTTGTTTTTCCTTTTTCTAGTAAAAATGTTCTATTGTTTATTCTTTGTCTTGAAATGGTGTACCGTGCGGGTGTGTGTTTGCGCACATTTCAAACCAAAAGAGTGAAAAATAAGTGCAGATATACATTCTTATATGTGTGCCTGTAAACTTGTAGGCACAGGCATATATGGACGTTCACGCAAAATATACGTATGCATGTGAATACACGTGATCTTGTAAAATTATCTACACATTTTTGTTCGGTACACTTGTTAATTCATATTTGTAGGCGTATATGTAAGTGAACATTCTCTTCGTATTTGCGGGTGCACGTAAAGGTGCACCTATAAATTTTCGTGCGAACCGGGCAATTATAAACGTACACGTGTAATTTTACAAATGCACGCGTACTAGCAAGTGCACGTTTATATTCCAATGCACATTTTTATATAACTAGAAATACATATTTGCGTGTGCTAATATAATTTGAATGAGTGAGTGACTGCGCATGCGTGGGTGGAGAAGTGAACTTTCTAATTGCAATTAATATAATCAAACAAATATCAAGTTTTCACTTGAACGCGTATAATCAATATTAAAACCTATAACGAGTATGCATTTTTCAGATTTTGCATTGGACATTTGTACCGATCATTCGGTTTCAAATACAAGTTTGGTCTGCATTGATACTGTAAGTGTTCCAAAGTTTCAACAGTTATTTTGTGAATGTATCATAGCACCATACCAACCTGGAAGCAGAGTTCGTATAGAAGTTTTAAAAGGACAGGGCGTACAGTTTAAAATAAACAATATTGTGTTTCCGGGAACCTCTAATGTTAGCATAACATCTCTACAGGATAAAACGAAGCTTTACTTTTTCACTAGTAAAAATTATACGATGAGACCCGGTGCACTAGTTATTGGTATGTAGTCGTTCTATATTGTATATTAACTAACTCAGAATGATCAAGACAATCAATTATTAAAAGACAAAAGTGATTTGAAAATTTATAAGATCACATAGTAAACAGTATTGTTATCATAAGTGAGTGAGCAGTAATTCAGTTCTTTTTACAATACTGTAGCATTCTCCAAATAGTATATAATTACAGCGTCCATACACATATATGGCAACATCATTTGTTCCGGTATTAGCAACTTCAAAATGATATTGTAGGCAGAATTCTAACTTGAATAAATGAAACTGAAAATTGGAAATGACTTCTTGACAGTTCAAAATGAGAACGTTTGTCAACCATCATTGTATGCATTTTTACTATAGCATCGTTTTGATCAATGCTAAGTGTTCCAGTGTCTACACAAGCCAGACATATACTCATGCATAAAACTATATTATAAAGTTTGTTTTCATGTTTCAGCTTTTTTAATGGGAGATTATGGGAAGTTGTTATAATAATTATGGTTTGAGAAAAGAAAGAAAAGTTCTTCTAAAGACTTTGGGTTTCGTTGTTTACTGGTATTGCCATTTCTGTCCTTGGTGGGCCTTAATTATGAACTGAATAATCATAGTCATTTTATTCATGGGGGCTATTTTTCGTGGTTTCGCCGTCGATTACAGTGTGTGTTCTACAGTCGTATATTGCTCCCTGCAAGAACTTCATAATAAAGAACTGAATCGTTAATGTTATACATAATTCATCAAGCACATACTTCATGATAAAAACGTTCAAATGTAATTTACATACAAGCGTAGCTACTGCGGGCGTGAACTGCTCCCTTTAACTAAACAGATTTAGAACAATCTGACCAAAGGGACAAAGCGATAAGTTTCAAATGCAGACTGTTTAGCTTTAGGTAGAATTACTCTCTTTGAACAGACAGCTCGTCCTTCAACCTGTCCGATGTAGAGCATCGATACACAAAGTAAAACCCGATAAAATGTAGCTTTTTGCTTATTCCAGTAGGCGACGTAATAATGATAATTTATTTCTAAACTATCTGTTATCTGATCCACACATTAGTAATATTCCGCAAGTATCGCCCTTCATGCAATCGTTTTTTTTTTTGACCTTTTTGTGTCTGCTTTTCTTGTCTTTATCTGAAAATATGAAATGTCAAACAAATAGAATTCTCACACTTTGCTGTCCATCATTTCACTAAGACGGATGTATTTTTATTCCGCAAAGGTGAATTCATACATTAATGTACACTGTTTTGCATGATTTATGTTTTCTACTCTGTTAAAAAGTAACTATATTTCAGAACTGTACACCAAACGATTTAATATAACATGTATGCATCCTACCACACGTGTTACTGACACAACCGCGTCAATAACTTCAAGAGCAATAACAACAGAAGCCTACTCAAAAGGCAACGTAACTACTCTTGGACAAAATGGGTCAAATGGACTTTATTCAGCGACGGATGCTACAGGTACACCTAAAATAAAGCTGTAACGAGCAGATATATTGCAGACATGCATTCATGTATGTAATAATTATTTGAAAATTGTGTATAAAATATTGATGTTGGCATGTTAAGATCTGCCAAAGAGAAGAAACATGTATGTAGAATAAGAACGATAATACAAATGTTGCCCTTCAATGAGATCGATGTGGATTTATCGTCCTGATAAAGGCGATATTGACCGAGGTTGATATCGTTTTAATCAGGTGGATAAATCCTCATATCGACCGAACTTAAAAGGCAACAATTTGTTTCATAATCATTAAATCCAGCCTACTCATAAGTGTAAATATCAAATACAAATATTGGGGCTTTCGTGGCCGAGTGGTTAATATCGCTGACTTATAATCACTTGCCCTTCATCGATGTGGGTTCGAGCTCCACTCGGGACGTTGAATTCTTCATTTGATGAAGCCTTTCAGCTGGCTTACGGAAATAATACACAGAGGTTCAACTGGGGTCTTCCTGTACCCTCAAAGCTGGAAACTCGCCATATGTACTAAATTGTGTCGGTGCGACGTTTATACGTAAAACTGTGATGACGTCACAGCTGGCGGTCGATAGATGTTTTTTCTCCGCCTTCGAGTCAGTATGACTTTTTTTTATCATTTTACATGTGACGATATCTTGACCAATGGAAAGGACTATAAATTTATATTAAATTATAAAGGTTATTTTAAATAATAATTTATAGCCGAATGTATCTCTTGACTGGACAATTTGAGTATTTTGATATCTTCCTCTGTCATCCAACAACAACAATAAACAAGAGCCCCATAAAACTGAGCAATATACGCCCAGAGTTCTAGACTAGATTAGAGAGGGAGGAAGTAAAATTTAAACACATTTTTTGGGTTTTATTATGTGTCGGAGAGGATGGATGTTATTTGATAGTTAGTGGATATTTAGGCATCTTGTCTGGCGGTGGTGAAAGAATACTAAAACAAAAGAAAAGAAAATTGATTTTTTTGCGGGGAAGACGATCAAGATGTTGGTATGGGGAGTAAAATGAACTCAACTTAGGACTAGGTAGCTACCAAACTTATGTGTTCAGAACAAAGTCTTATCACCACCTTCCTTTGCGAAGAGTTTGAAGACAATATCTTGAGTAGTTATTTCGTTATGCGCTGGACACAAAATATCATGGACATATTTGACTTTGCTGTAACCTTAACCTTCGACTTTACCACCTAGTTAATCCGTCCGAATTCTAGCGCAAAGAGTAATGTTGGTTTTAGCTCACCTGAGCGCGAAGTGCTCAAATTTAAACTTTTGTGGTCAGTGATTGTCGTCGTCCGTCGCACGTCGTCCGTCAACAACTCCTAGCCTAAACAAACAGTCCAATTCTGATGAAACATCACAGTAATGTTCCTTGCACGATCCTCATGAAAATTAGTCAATTGCAAGGAAAGTAAACAATATAAAAAGTATGTTAAACATTTCTCTTTGTGTTTTCCATTTGCCATTTTTTATCGGACAGCTAGCTAAGTCCTTGTTAGTACTCTTGCAAGTAACTGTAACCAAGTGGAAATGCTATGCTCACAAAGATGTGCAATGAAATCTATGCGACGTAGCTGTATTCTGTCGGTCTGCGTATACCTACTTTAATCGATTTCCAGCGTAATTTTTTTTCTACACTATGCATTCCATGAAAATCTTCAGTCTGTAGTAAGAATAAGTACAATCGAATATAAATATCAGAATTTGATACTTTTGGGCACCTTCTACTTTAAGTTCGAATAAGGAACTGGAATTATATGACTAGATCGTAGTCTAACTGGATTGTTTCCTTACATGAAAGAATCCTGTACCTACAGCCAGCTTTACGTCCCTACGGGGAGACAGCCAATAATACATTTTTTAATCATGTTATAACTGAAAAAAGTAAACTTATGTACCAGAAGTACCGGAAATTTATTAACATAATCAGGTAACAATCTTGTCCTTTAGCCACAACAATTACAAACTTTGTAAATTATTTTATGATAGAGTCATTTAAGAGTTTTGAGTTTTCACGTACCATGAGATTTAATATATCAAGAAAATATCTGGTATTTTATCCTTTTTTTCCAGAATCACACAACCGAATTTGCCCAGACAGAAACCAAGGTAAATTCAATCTCTTTTTGCGCGCAAGGAGTAGAAAAAAGTAGAAGTTATATTCGTTCATAGTTTTGACATCATACTTTTTGTTCTAGTGGTTATCCTTTACCTTTATACGGTGTACCGTGTGGTTTTGTACGCGCAGGTTTCAACACAAAAGAATAAAAATTAAGTGTACATGTACATTCTTGTATATGTTCATGTAAACGTTTAGGCCCAAGCATATTTGTACGTGCACGCAAAAATATACGAGTGCATGTAATTACTCACGCTCTTGCAAAATTATAAACGAACGTAAATATATTTGTTCGGTACACTTGTAAATTTATACTTGTATGTGTATATGTAAGTGGACATCATCTTCGTATTTGCGGGTGCACTTATGGAAAGTATACGTGCACCTATATCTTATAATGCACGCGCACTAACAAGTGAACGTATATATTATTGTGCACAACCTTATATAAATAGGCATAAATGTTTGCGTGTGCTCGTATAAAGTGTGTGTGTGTGTGTGTGTGTGTGTGTGTGCGTGTGTGCGCGCGCGTGTGAGTGATGGGTGTGTATGCAATGCAACCAACTTACTTCTTAGAACTGAAATTGCAATAAATAAATTCAAACATAATATCAAGTTTTCACTTGAGCGCGTATAATATATATAAAAACATGTAACGAGTATGCATTTTTCAGATTTTACAGTGAATATTTGTACCGATCATTCAATTTCAAAGACAAGTTTGGTCTGCATTGATACAGTGAGTGTTCCAAAGTTTCAGCAGGTATTTTGTGAATGTATCATAGCACATTTCAAACTTGGAAGTAGAGTTCGTATAGAAATGGTAAATGGAAAGGGCGTGCAGTTTAAGATAAACGACATTGTGCTTTCGGGAGCCTCTACTGTTGGCATAACATCTCTACAGGATGAAACGAAGCTTTACTTTTCCACTGATGAAAATTATATGATGACAGCCTGTGCACTAGTTACAGGTATGTAGTCTTTTAATAATATATAAAACAAAAAGGATCAGGACAAAAAACTGGTTAAAGATAAAAGTGATTTGAAAATTCAACGAATTACCTAGTTAATAGTATTTGCATTATAATAAGTTAGTGAGCAGTAAGGAGATTTATATTTTTGCAATAATGTAGCCATCTCTTTCATAATAGCATACTCATACTCGTACGTAACAAATTCATATTTATCGGTATTGGCAGTTTCAAAATGATATTGTAAGCAAAATTCTAAAATAAATAAAAACTGAATTCTAAAGTTTTATTTTCATGTTTCAGTTTTTTTTTCAGTGAACGATTATAGGAAGTTGTTGAGGGAAAAATAGTTCTCCTAAAGTCTTTGTTTACTGGTATTTCTGTTTCCATCATTGGCTGACCAAAATAATGAACTACATAATAAAGGTCATTTTATTCATCGGGGACTTTTTATAGAAACGTTGAAATGTATTTTACATACAAACATACACCCTTTACCTATACAAGTTTAGAATGGTCCGACCAAACGACAGAATAGGAAAATTTAAATGCAGCCTATTCAGCTTGCGTAGAATAACTCATCTTGAAACACACAGTTCTAATGATAATTAAGTTCTAAATAATCTGTTTTTATCTACACATTAGTGATATACCTGAGTATTTTTGAAACAAATTAAATTTCAGACAAAAAGGATTATCAAACTTTGCTGTCCAACATTTCTCAAAGACAGATATATTGTCTCTGCAAAAGTGAATTGATGCCCTGCCATGTTATGTCAATGAAATTAATTTCAGGAGAAAAGAATCTAAAATTCATTGTTTCACATGATTTATAATTTCTATTCTGTACAAAAGTAACTGTATTTCAGACCTAAACAGCGAACCATTTAATATAACATGTATGCATCCTGCCACTCGTTCAGCTGATACAACAGCATCAATAGCTTCAAGAGCGATAACAACAGAAGCTTACTCAAAAGGCAACATAACTACGCTTGTACAAAGTAGATCAAATGAACTCGATTCAGCGACCAATATTGCAGGTATACCAACAAGCAAAACTGTAACGAGAAGATATATTTCAAACACACATACATATATGTAATGATTATTTAAAATTTTTGCTTGAATAGACTGATGTTGGAATGTGAAATTCTGACAAAGAGAGAAAGTGTACAAAAAAGACCAAACACAGATTTTTATAATTTATTGCCACCAACCTATATGCCTATATGCAAACGTTAGGTAAATACGTTGAATGGTTACTGAGTTAAGCTTCAGACATGAACTATAACGGACAGACGCAACGCTATCACACAGTATGTATATTATTTTTGTCTTCTTTCTTTGTTGGAGGGGGTGTTTTTGTGCTTGTTTGTGTGTGTGTGGGTGTGTGTGTGTGGGGGGGGGGGGGGGGGGGGGGGTTGTAAACGCTGCCAACTGGGTAATTTCGTATGAATACACACCAACGTACTGGGGATACGCCTCGAACCGGGAAATTCCCCGGTTCATTTTAACAATACCACATTATTCCTGACCTTCAAATGAGTCATACCTCGAAATTTGAGCTGATTCTGAGCGATAGAAATTTATTCCCCAGTACGCCGGTTCTGGTCATACACATATCTCACACACAATCAGAATTTTACAACGGTGTGTATCTTTCGCTATTTACTGCAGTTCCCCCAGTTTACCTGTATACAACTCGTAGTACATACACACAAAGGTTTAAGTTATTTTCACTAATTTAACATAATGCTTTCGTCATTATAAGGTTATGAGTGAAAAGATTATGTTGATTAGTTCACCAATTACCAATTAAATATCTTTTTACGTTCAAAAGACAGTATTATATATTTATGTTACCGCATATCTTTTCCGGCTTATTGTGTTATGCGCTTTTATTTCTAAATTAATGACTTGAATTGACAATACTCATGTTAAACTGAGAATATTATAATACACAGAAACACTACTCAAAATATACATTCTATATATAATCATCGCATTTAACAAACTTTCAACTTCAGACGCGGTGCTGAAATATACTAATTCCTTTTAATTACCGTGCTGCATTTGAAAAAATAAATGTAGTATTACCTCCAATGATGTTCATATATTCAGCTCATAATGCAATTGCCTATGTAAATTCAACAGTAATTAATACAGCAAAGCCAGAGAATTTTAATACAGTTTCGTTATTTGTTAAAAAAAAAGAACAACAACATTTGAATATTAACTTATTGATATTATTTACTACACAGCAAAGAAATGCATATGAGGATCTGACTCCTGTACGTTTAAAATACTGATTAAGAACACGTGGAAATAATACCTATATCATACAGTAGCTAACTCATGCAATTATCTTAACACAGGATTTTCATGCTATTGTCGCGCTGATTTTGTTCAGCAATCGCAATGTGTTGAAATCTATGATGCAAAAATGTCCCAAAAGTAAAAAAAAGATATTAATACCTCTCAAAAACCTGCGCTGCATTTGAAACAGCATTTGTTATGTCATTACCTCCTACGATGTTTATACATGTATAAGCAGCTGTCAACTTGTTACGCAATTATCTACGTATGTTGATGAGTAGTGAATACTACAAAGCCGAAATAGTTTAATACAGTTTTATTTTATTAAGTATTTGTCAAATTTAGAGACCACATTAATCATAACATTAGTACATCATCTGATTGATTTTATCTACTACACATCAAAGAAAATGACACAAGGATCTGACTCCAATACATTCTTAAAACTGTTTAAACACTTGGAAATTATAAAGCCTAGATCATAGCTAACTTGTGCATTTACCTTGACACGGGAATTTCATGCTATTTTTGCGCGATTTTTGTTTAGCGATCGGCAAGTCTAGAAATTCATGATTGAAAAATGTTTCAACAAAGCATAGGCCATAAAGTGTGTTGTACATGTCCGAAATAATTGTAGTTTACGACGGTTCAAAGAAAATGATAATGCTGCGGCTGCACGGGTTTAGGATCATTTGGCAAAAAATATAGAAACCGTGAGACATCAATTAAACACATGGGAATCACAGCAAAACAATTCTCATGCCAAAAAAAAAAATAATAATAAATAAACAAAATAAAATTTGATGTTCACATAACGAACAGATATATCCTACAGAAAAATTGTCCCCAGATTCTACAACCTGAAGCACACTATTTTAAAACTTATATCATGATTTTGCTATATCTTAATAAGCGTCTTACCTTTATAAACCTTTATAAACTGTCGCTTTTAGCATTATAAAAGTTATGAAGTTGTTACACAAAAACCATTGACGTGTAAAGTTTGAAAGCTCAAAGTCTCAGTGCGTTACTGACATACCAAGGGTAATTTTTACATCGCATGTGCTTATTAACCAAAATGAGTTTTTTTCTGTCACTGACATTCCTATCATTCTACAATAAGTATGAGTATGACATACAATTATATCTCCGCATGATATTTTCTTCAACTTCAGGTCCGTAGAAGTTCAATTTGATCAAAACAACGTTTTAAGAAATTTTGTTTGTTGGACGGGGTGGGAACGACATCAATCACCTGCTTATCAGTTTTGTTCATTCAGCGATATATCACACCGTGCGTTTATTGCGGTAGCATTTTATGTGGTATTTTGGGGAAATAAAGATCGAAAGTTATTGACTGACAGTGCTGATGAAATAGAAACAATCACAGTATTCTACAAATGAGTTCCCGAGGTATTAGAAAATACATTATGTAACGCATCGTATGAATTCACAATTTATTATACATGTACTGATCGTTTGATTGAAACTTGAAAACAGAGAAATTTTATTGCGATTGAAGGATTTTATTGAATATAAAGCTTTTAAATACATAACGATATTATTCGTTGTTACATATATGGTTATTTCATACTTCACTCAGTTACTCATGTAACTGACCGACACAAAATAAGGCATTTCCCTATTCGGTGACACATAAACGCAGTATTTATTGTGGGTACAAGTATATTTATCTTTAGTTTTGACAGTGGCATACGTATGATTTACTGGTATTAACAGCATTGAGGGAAACACAAATATGTAATAATCATAAAAATACTTACGATATAAATATTTTGATTAAAACAACAATGTCATGAATTTAAAATACCTATGACTGATTTCATTTTAATCTTCCTTGGTCAGAACGATTTTTACACGAGCATTCCGTTGCTGCATGTATTTTGTTTTGAAATAGTACTGATAAACTTTGCGGTAAATTCAGCTGTTGCTTCAGTTTTCATTCTCCTACCTTTGTAATGTTTTACTTTATATACATTTTCGTGACCGAAACTCCAGATAGTTTTGTTTGCAATTAAATCATGTTCAGTTTCTAAAGGAAAAATTGTCACAAAATTGGGAAAAAGACTTTCCGAGTGTGGGATTCGAACACACGACCTTCACAAAGTTGGAAAGATTAACTATGTAAAGTCAACGTTTTACTGAAGCCTGGTTTTCTAAAAAAAGATAAAATTTTAAACAAAACCTTTATATGGGAAAATAGTTTGGAAACAAAAAAACTATGACTGGAAATGCTGTAAGTCTTTTTTTAATATTGATTGCTATTTTCCCGGGCAAGAAATAACGATTTTCATGCAAAAGTCAGGGACTGCGAGTCATTGCGGAGTTTGAATTAAGATTCCCCGATTTTTATTTCCTGTTTCCGCATATCGAACCTAAAATTTTACTTTGCATTTAAATAAGCGCAAAATTCTTTTTCTAAGAAAATCAAGTTTTCGTTAACCCGTTATCGGAGAGAAAAGCGCAAATAAAAATAAATGATTTGTTTCTGTCATTCTTCCTGATTTAGAGTCATGTGTTTGCCTCAGTTCTATCTTATTCAAAATAATTACCTACTACTATTGTTATCGTCTCAAGCCTGAGTTATGAGTTGATATCCTACTCTGGGAACGTCATTTTTTGTAATGCCTTATCTTTTTGAAACTTATCATTATTAAATAGCAAACGGTACTATAGTTTAAATCATGATAATGTTTACAATGTATAAAACATTAAAAAATATCAATACGATCTGTAAGAAATGATCAATATATGTGAAATATCGGTGTCATTTCAGGATTTGATATTAGCGCTGGATCGACATCCCGCACAGGCTACGGCGTTTAAAAGTAAAAAAACTAATAAAAATAAATAAAAAAACTTGTGTTATTAAATATTCTTTGGATATTTTGTATCATTTTAAAGTTTTTTAACACCTATGACAAATGACTCTTAATACAGTCGTCAACAGAAATGTTTAGTCCATAAACTACCAGGGACGTGAGCATCTCATTGAAATTACCGCATAAATACATAACATAACATAACATATCATTTATTTGGCATTAAACACATTTACATTTATAGCCAAACTATTTCAATGCATGCATGGAGTAGAACATGTGACATTTTCAGAGAAAGTCCTAACATGAAGTATGTTTACAAAGTAAGACAAATATAATAAGAATACTTGTAGATAAAAAAGCGTTTCAATAACAATGCAAACTATTTAAAGTAAAGCACAAAATAGAATCTATTACACATTATTTCGTTCCTTATTAGCAAAATAAAGGTACTTGGATAGATTATTAAGTGTCACAGAATTTTTTGAAGACATTAATGTTTCAAACTTATGAACAGTTGGCCAGTGGCAAAAATATGGTTTCAAAAATTTCTTACGTAACATTTAATATTTTGGACAGACTAATAGAAAATGATATTCGTTTTCTACTACATTCATGTTGCAGTTTAAACACAGTCTGTCTTCCCGTCTGACTTGTTCATATCTCCCTGATTCTACCGCTAGGTTATGAGAAGATAGCCTAAATTTTGCCAGTAATATTCTATATTTGCTAATATTTACATGATTAAGGTATTCTTCAAGTTGAAATGAGTGTCTGTAAAGGCTATACGAAGCCAGTCTGCTAGAATTATTAATGTTTGAGTACCACACTTGTTTATATATATATCAATTATTCTGTTTTTAATAACCTGAAAGTTGATCTGGATATTTTCTTGGTTAATCCATAAGTATGTCATTCCGATTTCATTTAAAATGGATTTGATTTGATGGGCCCAGTTTTTCCCACTATAAGAGTTATCATTATCAGCATCAGTTTTTAGTGTTCTATACATACGTTTCAACAAGCAGTTATTATCTAGTGATATTAATTTTAACCAATATTTTATTAAAATCAGTTTTCGTTGAATTTGCATTGGATATCGCCCCGTTTCTCCGTATAATCCATCTAGATTAGTTGACTTTTTAACGCACAAAATTTTTCGCAGAAACTTGCAATGGATGAGTTCTATATTTTTCCCTTCATTATAACCAAAAACTTCTGCACCATAATTCAAGATAGATCCGACTAGGCTATCAAAAAGTTTACATTTATCAGTTATGGATACTTCTAGTTGATTAAATACTATAAATAGATTATGTAATGCAAATAATGAATGCTGGGCTAATTTCTTTTGTGTACGATGTGAAATACGCTCATTTACTTTAAAAAAATGTTCTTTACAAATTAAGCACAGTCAATTCACACCTTTCCGCGTGCCTGATCACCGTCAGTTTTAAAATTAAAACAGTTTTATGTAGGCCTACAAGTCTAACCCTCTAATGATATTCAATTTTATCGGGAGATATCATCCATATATTAAAAGCGCACACTCATTTACCAAACGCGCAAGACAGTTGCCCAGCGCATATAAGAAATATATAAGGTTGCCCGATTTACAAATCGTTTCGCAGATAACAAATTGGTTATTTGCGCTGCGCGATTTACCAAATGCGCACATTGGCTATATGCACGTAACATATATAATAATACACAGATTAAATGTAGGAACACAACAACTGAAAAATATACTGAATATTACGCCGATTGGGAGATTATCCAAATAAGTTGTCTGCGTTTTTGTTGTATGCATGATTTCGTTATTCCGAATGGTTTTTAAAGGAACCACACTTAGATGTTTGACTGTTAATTCTGTCTTTTGAACGAATAGAATTGAAGGAAAAATAAACTGTCTGCTAAGCAGAGATTCAAGGGCGGATCCAGGGATTGGGGAATTTTTTCTCGCTCGCTACGCTTGCATAGGTAATTCATCATTTGTTCTGGGTGAAAATATAAATATGCATGTTTTCTCGCTCTCTATGCTCGCATAGGCAATTTGTCTTTTGCAATTTTTCTTGCTCGCTACGCCCGCACAATAAAAGTCCGACAAGTTTGCATGAGCTCCTATAAAGCTTTTTATTTTACGTTAATAAACTTTAGTAACCCCTCCCCATAAAATCCTCAGAAATCGGGCTTAGAAATTCCATTCAGAGATACTTAAGCAAAAATAAGTCTGACGAGTCATTAAAACATGGACTATACGTAGCATGTTATTTGGGTTGATTTTATCATAAAACCTGTCCTTTTTCAATACCAAAAACAGCACCTCAGAACGCCAAGAATGCACCAGATGGATCTATTGTTTTCAAAATGTTCCGGTGGGGTGGGGTGGGGAGGGGGAGATGGTGACATGCCCACGGACCCTCCTAGTTGTTCTATTACAAATATTTTGCACCCCTAACACCAAATGCTGTATCCGCCCTGAGATTTGTGAATGCCTAATTATTTTTTTAGTTAAAACATAAAGAAGGAACTAAAACATACAATATTACTTATTCTTGCAAACCAGACGGGGATTTCCGGTATCTTTACCGGTGCTGGAAAAGTCCATCTTACACCCCGTTGTGGTGTAAGATGACTCTCGTGCTATAAAAGACGTATAAGAACTACATATATGTAAAAGATTTGTGTAGTAATTTATATTCTATTTAAAAAACGGAATGAAAATTCAATATCTTGACAGTTCCTATTGGTTCCTCATAGTATGTTTCTCGATTCAAATCACGTTATTTTATCAAAAATTCATAATGTTACGCTGCAACTGGTAAAACAAAACCAGAACTTAACATTGTTGTTTGTTTTGAAACGTCATGACGTCTTTCCTGTTTACGGACGTTGGTTTCCCGCGCTTTGTTTAAATACACTGTCATAAGAAATAGTTCTAAAAAAGAAAGCTGTTCAATTGATTTTATTTTTATTATTTTTTCTTGAAACCGGTATGCAAGAAAAAGATTCTACCACTGGTTATAGGTGCAGATGGAAATATCCGGCTCTCGGGTAACTGTTTAGGCGGTATCTTGGCAGAGAGCTTCGTTACCGCATAAACAGTTACCCTCGAGGCCGGATATTCCTATCTGCACCTACAACCAGTGAAAGAAGCTTATAATGTCGAAGTTCAAAAGTTGCTGTAGGCAATGGAAAGTGTTTTAAGCACACAGCTGATAAAATCAGATACTGTTTTGTGCTTTATCATGTCTGCATCATGAGTCTGGTTTGTTCTTCGATTGTTCTATGTCTTGTCATAAAAAGTTATTTTAATGTTAAAATTTGACATAGACAATTTTTGATTGAATGTCGAATGATTGACGTGCTACATGTACCTACATACAGAATATAGAACTTTCTCTATTGTCTGACCGCTTCTGTTTTCGGGTGGTTAGAATCGCTGACTTAAAATCACCCGTAAGTACTCACTGATTAAGGGGCATGGGTTCAGTCCTTGCTACCGACCAGGTCTCTTTATGTAAGAAAGATGACAGCTTGAGTACTAGTACTTGATCTTTCCAGGAACGATTGTTGGGTAAACTGCCCACCTGACATAACTGAAATAGTGTTTAAAATGGCGTAAAACCCATCAAATCAAATTAAGTCCCTCGGTTGTCTTTTCTCATATATATGATATGTAACAGGAGCTTCCGCATTGACCATTTTAATAGCTAGTTCCTCGTTTCAACTTTACACAAGTACCCGGTTAGTTATACACTTGTACCTCATTTAGTCTTTACACTAACTCCCCGTTCTGTTGAAACACACAATTCCACATTTCGTCTATACACAAACACCCGGTTTGTTACACATTGACCTCAGTTGGTTTAAACACAAAATTCCCCGCTCTGAATGTGAAAAATCTCATTGCTTAACAATTGGAGATAGCTTTAATCTAAAGCCTCGGATAATTTTAAGATCATAAGAATAAGAGTTGATAGAAATATAATAACTGTAGCTACAGTAATAAAGAAGTTCTCAGTTGGTAGGTTTATAGCTTACATCCCCGATTGGTTGCGTTTACAAGTATGCGTGTGTGTGTGTGTGTTTTTCTTCTGTTTTTCAAAACGGGCGTATAAAGAGACGTTTCACTGGATCGTCAGTTGGATAGTTATAAGATTACTCAATTAAACTAAAACTAGATAACTTCTTAATAAGTATCGTCATGTGAAAAAAAGTATACACTAAAATATGCATCAATGTTTTAGTCGACCGTTCAAAACTACTGGAAGAGACAGACATATTTATATATATTGCGTACAATTGTCCCATGCTTTTATAGATTTCATGCAATTCATCATACATTTTTGTTCCGGAAGTGTCCTTATATCAGTATTTATATACATTGTGGTTTGAAGATATTAGTTTAAGCGGCACTAAATCTTGCATATTAAGACAACTTTAATAAAACGTATGAATACTTGAAATGATTGCTTATTTGGTAATTTAGTATTATTTCATGTTAGGTATTGAAATACTCTTTTTCAGTAATTGTGGTTCCGGTAGTAGTTGGTGCTTTACTGATTCTGGCAGCTGCACTGCTACTTCCCGTTTATGTGAGAAGGAAAGTATATTTTTACTCACGTTTTTGTTGTTGTTGTTGTTGTTGTTATTTTTTTATTTATTTTTTTTTTTGTATGTTTTTCTTTTTTAGTTTAAAAACGTATTTAAGTTACGTATCGGCGAGCAGGTAACCTTTCCAGTGTTCCTAGATTCTGTACTAGAACAAACTCGTTCTCCGCAAGTAGCTGCTAACTTCCCCACATGAATGAAAGGTGGAGGACGAATGATTTCAGACACAATGTCTTTTAACAAATAGTCACGGAGAACATACACCTCGCTCAGGGTTCGAACTCACGACCCCGAGATCCGTAGATCTGCGCTCTCCCTATTGAGCTAAGCGGGCGGGCATTTTATAGATTTACACAGTGTTGTTACTTCTTTTTAAAAAAGAAAATAATGAATTTGCAGTTTAATTAAGAATAAGCAGTCCTTTTAAGAATAAAACGCTAGTTTTGTGCGTTTATACGGTATAAACCATATTGATTTCGAATTTTTGAATAGCATTAGCTATTCTTGGATAATTGCAAGAAGTCACAATGTGGTTTATACCCTTATATTGACATTCTTACGGTAGCTTGCTACCAATGGTTAATGGTATGCTTTCAATGAGTATTAGAAAATCCGAATGTTGAGCTTTTCAATCGCCAAATAGAACAGCCAAAAATGTTCCTGGTTTTTTATTTGAAATATCTAGTGAAAAGTTATACAGTCGTATCAATTCATTTGATGTTTACCATCAGAAAAAAGTCATAGCTATAATTAGTGCTCCTTTTGAGATTTTGGCATCAAATGTTGAAAGAAATATTTCCTACGACGCCATTTTATTCATGTGTCTGTAAATGACATCCCATTTAGCGTGTATTCTTTAGGAAAGAGCCGTCCTATACATTATTACTCCAATGATGATTGTGCGAAAGCTAACGCTTTTATCTTTTCCATATAAAATGTATAGCTAAAGTGAATATTGTTTTTTTATGGATTCAGTGTTTCTATATATCTTCAGTGTTTCTTAACATCAGATGATTTTTTTTTTCTTTCATACTGTCTTTTCAGACGCCGGTTTGCAAAAGATACTAAAAGGCATGAACAGGAACCATATATTTCGTTATCGGTGCAAGGTCAAGGTCAACAGAACAATTCTCATAACGAAGCATATGAAAGGTTAAATATGTATGCAAATGATAAGGCTGAAGTGATATATCAGCATCTTAATGCAGATAAAAAAGAAGAATATCAAGAAATGTATGATGTAGTTGCTGACTCCCGAAATCAGAACAGGTAAATACATTTACGGTAACGTTGATCTAAACTGACTGCGCAAATATCTGCCATGTAAATTAATAATACTTCTGATGAGGTACTCTGAATCAACACATTCATATATTTGATAAAGGTATGTATGTATGTATGTATGAGTGTGTGTAAGTATATATGCATGTAAATATGTATGATCACTTATGCGAGCCAGTTTACCGGTAATCAATCAATGTAGATCTTCCTTCTATGTATTTTATGTTTTGAGATTTAAACTTCATTTTGAAATATCAACGTCTTTCTCGCCGTGTTTATGAAAACTCATTTTCCCATAAGACACCGTAACTGGGTCGTAGATTTACTCCTCATCAATTTAAAATCATCATTATGTTTTTTATTTGAAGGAACGTTACAAAAGAAGTTCAATTCCAAGAGGCCGAACAGAGCCGTGCTCCCTCTAAACGACGGCTGAAGGGACAGGCTAAAGGACAAGGGTACAAAAGCAATAGTGAAGATCGTGATATTGAAAGGTTAAACATATATGTAAATGTTAACCTAGCAGGAGAGATATCTCCTATAAGCAACTAGCTGCTAAACAAGACAGCTATTACCGGGGAAAACAGATTCCAGTTAAGGTAGTTCTGCACGTTTGGATCGAAATTTTTTCTACAATGTAGAATTTGATTAAACTCTGATTTTTCAAAACTTCAGAATATACCTAGAAAATTCAGCAAATAAAAATGATAGGGTCGTGTGCTTGATTTTTTGCTAGACTGATTTGAAAATTTCGGACCTCGCGCAAGTTTTCATAATGGGAGTCTATGGGAAAATATAAACTTTCATAACATTTTCGCGAATAGAAAATTTTCCACAATGTAGATTTTAATGAAACTTCTCACAGTCGTAAATAAACATATGGCCTATAATATAGTGAAATAAAATGCATAGGTCCGTGTGCTTATTTCTGAGATATTTGGCCATGATTAAAGTGAACCGCCTATTTGAAGCAGATTTTAAGACATTATTTTGAATTATTTAACGTGTCAGATGTTTTAATATTATATTTTAACTTTAGAAAGATAGAGACTGTTACAATTTAATAAATTTATTCACAGGTTGCCTTTATTTCATACACTGATTTTCATTTCCGTACGCCGAATCCAGGCTTTATTCTATGTTTTCCGGATAAATGACGTTACGCCATCACTTCCGGTTTATCAAACGTGCAGAACTACCTTAAAGAGGACAAACCAGTTCACAAAAGTGGCCATAGAGTAAAAACAAATCTGCAAGCATTTGCTGTGTATGTTAGTGCAAAATGATTTTAGGACAACATTGTTTTCAACTGGTTTCAACAACAAAGTAAAAAAATGCTTTTGTTTTCAGCATTTTGCCGTAATAACGAGATGTATCTTTATATATATGGAAAGCTAACAGAGAACAAGAGTGCCGGAATGTCACAATATATGCCCGTCGCAGCAAATTTCTTTACTCTAGCAGCTGTATTTGCAAATGGAATGTTAATTTTGTGGTTGTTTAGTAATCATTGTAAGTCTTTTGTTTTTTAAGTCCACAAAAAAAACTCCATACCAGGTAGAGATACCTTATATATAATAAAATACACCTAAAATTGGAGAGTAACATATATGTTGTACCACAGAAAAGTGGTCTTGTTTTTTCCCTACGATCAATTATAAAAATGTTACAATATAAGTTATTTATAGTAAAAACTAAGGGAAGTTAATCTTAAAACATTACACATGGCTTATCCCCCCGCCGGGCATATTATTATTGAAGGCTAAAGTTCCTGGCAAGTTAGTGTCTGAAAGTAATAATTTTGGGGAAAGCTTTGAAGAACCGTTTGGTTGTGGTCCGCATCAGGGGTTTTAAGATGTGGAAAAAAGAATAAGTCAGTAGTGAGGTGGTTTACTGCTAAATTTTATTAATTTTCATGAACAGTACAGCTATGATGTTTTTCTATATGGCTACTGTAAAAAGAAGGAACGGAAAGCTAACAGGGAACAAGAGTGCCAGAATGTCACAATATATGCCCGTCAAAGCCAATGTCTTTACTCTTGCAGCTGTATTTGCAAATGGAATGTTAATTTTGTGGTTGTGTAGTAATCATTGTAAGTCTTTTGTTTTTTAAAGTCCACAAAAAAACTCCATACCAGGTAGAGATACCTTATATATATAACAAAATACACCTAAAATTGGAGAGTAACATCTATGTTGTACCACAAAAAGTGGTCTTGTTTTTTTCCCTAGGGCCAATTATAAAAATGTTACAATATAAGGTATTTATAGTACCAACTAAGGAAAGTTAATCTTTAAAAAAAAATGCAAGTCCACACAAAAATCTTTATCAGGTAGTGATTGGTCAAAATACACCTCAAAATTGGATTTAGCATGCTTGTTGTACTACAGAAAAGTGGTCTCGATTTTTCCCTACGACTAGTAATGAAAACGTTACAATAAAAGCTATTTAAAGTAACAACAAACGGAAGTAATTCTAAAGAAGGGAACTGCGCATGACACTTCGTCTCATGATGGTGTATAATTGTGCCAAGTTACATCAAAATCCCTCCATGCATGAAGAAGAAATGCTTCGGACAAAGTCATTCTTGTGTCTGACGTTTGGCCTCTAAGTGTGACCTTGACATTAGGCCTAGTGACCTGGATCTTGCGCATGACACTCCGTCTTGTGGTGGTGAACATTTGTGCCAAGTTATATCAAAATCCCTCTATGCATGAAGACGAAATGCTCCGGACAAGGTTTTTATTCTTGTATCCTTTGACCTCTAAGTGTGACCTTGACATTAGACCTAGGGACTGGTTCTTGCGCATGACAGTCCGCCTTGTGGTGGTAAACATTTGTGCCAAGATATATCAAAATCCCTCCATGCATGAAGAAGATATACTCTAGACAAATTTTTTTAAGAAAATATGATAAAAGGGAATAACTCAAAAAATAGGCAAGGTAGAGTTATTGTTCTTACACACTGCACTTTCTCCCAATGTGTTCTATCAGTGTATGAAGTTTGAAGAAAATCCCTCCAGTACTTTTGGGGTTATGCTCCGGACAAAATGTTTTAAGAAAATATGATAAAGGGGAATAACTCAAAAAATAGGCAAGGTAGAGGTATTGTTCTTGCAAACTGCACTTTCTCCCAACGTGTTCTATCAGTGTATGAAGATTGAAGAAAATCCCTCCATTACTTTTAGAGTTATGCTCTGGACAAATTTTTTTAAGAAAATATGATGAAGGGGAATAACTCAAAAAATAGGCAAGGTAGAGTTATTGTTCTTGCACACTGCACTTCCTCCAAATGTGTTCCATCAGTGTATGAAGTTTGAAGAAAATCCCTCCAGTACTTTTGGAGTTATGCTCCGGACAAAGATCGTTGCGGACGCACGGATGGACGGACGCACGCACGGACGGAAAGCATTTCTAATATCCCCTTCGCCTTTGGCGGGGGGATAAATAATTTAAAACGCCGCTGTGAGGTTACTATTAAATAGATATATAGACTGAGAGAGAAAGAAAGGAAATACATGATTCCAATACAACGGATAACACAATAAAGTGCCAGTGCTTATTTCCATAAGGTCTGTGGTGCCATTACGTAAATAGGGAAACTTAAAATACACTGCAATAACATTTGGATAACACCACAATTAATTTGCATTTACATGTGAACTTTTAAATGTGATTATCACAGCAGATCGAGTTTAATTTGTAGACACAAAATTCTAGTGGACAGACCCAGGTGGCCATAATGTTTATGACTTTGAAAATATGATACAACATTAAATGATGAACCCTTTTCTCAGGTGGTAAACAATTAATATATTTGAAACGTCCAAAACCAACATGTGATCTGGAATTAGATTAAGTACAAATCTAACCGTTTTAGTTTAAGTAATTTGCAATTTATTTTTCAAACCCTGAATTAAGATAGTGTACCATACTGACCAAGTATAATCAACGTGACATCTTATAAAACACTTATCAAGCTGCTTTTTTATAATATTGTGTAAAATATCTTTATTACGGTATAGGAGCAATTTATATTAAATCGAGAATTGGCTTTCTTAAGAACAGAATCTGTCATTGAACCAAACAGTAAATTCTGATCCAAGGTATTTGACTTATTTAGTTTATTCAGTCGCAGTGCCATTACGAGACATATCAAGACTTAACTTTGACCTTAGTTTGTGCTTCAAATCTTTGTTTTTTAAATAAGTTTCAACTTGATCATGGACAACCTTTTCAAGAGTTTTGTTCACCCTACTTTGAATAAAAATCTGCCTGTAGTTGCCAACGTGTAATTTTAAAAAAGGGGAGTAACTCCAGCAGACTTAAGATCATCTGGCACAACACCTTAAATAAGTGATAGATTTATAACTTGAGTGAGAAGACCAACAATCATAGATGACTCATCTTTAAAAAAGAGAGAAGGTATACCACCAAAGCTAGTTACTTTATGTGTAAACAGATGGTATAAATCAATTGATATCGCCTCTTACCAGGAATAAGTGTTTTATCATTTCTGATCCTGTTACATGATGAAGTCTATACAAGAAGACTTTGCTGTGAATAACATAGTGTTATTTAAATGATTTGATATTATCATATATTTGTATTCATTTTATGACTTTACTTCCTCTTGAAAAGTCACAAAAATACACATTTATATCTTGGAAAACGATGTAACAAAACAGCAACAATGGCATGTCAAATCTGAGAATCTTTTATCCTTGTCTAATATTTAACATATTCTAGCAAAAAGTCAATATCTACATCAGATGTCCGTTTTCTTCAACAATTTCCTTTTATATTTTAGAAGAATCACTTGTTCGGTGTTTACAGTAAAGAATTTGATTCCAATTTGATATATACTTAAAAACAAGCACGTGATAGACAAAAGAGCTCTTTTGAATTGAAAAAGAAGACTTTCATAGCCGTAAAAGCGCTCATGGTAGAAATTGTATCCCCTTTAAACTTATAGTAATTATAAACTGCGGACAGCCTTTAGACGTTAGCACCAAGGTGGTATCAGTATGAAAAAAAACAAGGAAGAATATCCAACAGCATAGCTTTCAAGGCTCCACAAAGGCCACGAGTGTGATCGGGGTTCGAAGTGAAGGTTGTCCCTCGTTGGGAGGTCTGGAGGGCGATGATCCTTAAAAGCCGGAAACGCCCTCACATGGAAATTAAATTTTTAACACAAAATAGATCCGGTTTTGAAAAGTCTCCCTCCATGTTTACTTTTTGTGACGTTTATTCATGTGGTAGAAATAACACACTGCACCGGTGAATGTAAAAACTGTATTATACGGTATGAAAACACCGTGTCAACGTCGCCTCGCATGTTTGATTCAATAATTTTCTACGAAAAAAACAACTGAATGCTTTATTTCTTTAAAATGTGTGTGACCTTGAATAGTAGGCGTGTGAGCGTGATCTAGGGCCGAAATGTGTGTGACACCCGCGCAATGCGTGTGTCATGACAGGTATGCAACAGGGAAAGCCACGTTCAAAACACGCAGCCTCCCCAAAGACACACACGAACAACTCTCGCACACAACACACAAAAATAAAACACAAAAAGACAAAACAAACAAATACAGGAACACAGTGGGGCACCGCCTTGGAACGGACAGTGGCAAAACCACCACTGGGGAGTTTAAACCGGTTAATGGGGCACCTAACCTCACTCTTACCCCCACCATGTTCCAAAGTAACAAGACAGTGTAAATAAAAGTAATCCCCACCAGGTGAAACCCTAACATACGTAAAGGCAACAGAAGGTATGTAATGTAAAACACAAAGATGCCCTTGTAGATATAATATAAAAATGCAATCCTTAAGAACCGAAAAGCATGTACTCAATGCCTTTGCAAGAAGACAGAGAAACAAGGAAAATACCCTTTAAGACCTGACGAAACAGGCCAGAAGACGGAAATCAAAATAGCTCAGTCCTGGTGGGATTTAAGAACTACTAATCATAGAGTCCTCCACCTGATCCGTCAGACACAATCAAAGAGGAAAGCGTTGCGTCCAACTGTAAAAGGGTTGAACACCAAACATGCGGTGAACCCCGATGATTGCCAGTTATTAGAAAAACGGTGATAGCAGTAAGAAACCTAGTGATATACGACATCAGAATCAACCGAAGTGATAGCAGTAAAAGCCCCGGTTATAGCAGTAAGAACGCTGGTGACAAGTATAAGAACCCCGGTGACAGCAGTAAGAATCCTGATGATAGACATTTGAAGCCCATTGAAAACAGCAAGAACAATAGTGATAGCAGAAAGAACCTCGGTGATTGCGGTAAGAACCCCAGTGACAGGAGTTAGAATACAAGATATATGCATAAGAACCCTGGTGAGATTCATTGGTGTCCCGGTGATAGATATTACAACCCAGGTAATAGCGGAAAGAACTGACCTTGATAGACATTAGAATCATGCTGACTGTAGTAAGAACCTCGATAATAGGCATTAGAACTCCGGTGATAGGAGTATGAATCTATATGACAGGCATAAGAAACCCGGTCATAGTCATTACACCCCAGTGATAGAAAACACAAAAGCGACGATCCCCATTTGAAAGTCATAAGAACCGTAGTAATGGTAGAAAAGAAAACTTTTAAGAAGCTCAATGATAGATATTTCAACCCCGGTGACAAGCCATATAATCCCTATGATAGTAGTAAGAACAACGGTGATAGGCATTAGAAGCAAAATGGACCAAGATTATGGACATTACAACCCTGGTGATAGATATTAGATCACTGGGATATATATTAGAACCCCGATGATAGATATCAAAACCTCGGTAATAGGCATTACAAGCCCGGTGATAGCAGTCAGAATCGAAGAGATATGCTTACAATCCCGGTGATAGGCTCAACAATATTGGTGATGGATATTAGAGCCCTGGCCCAGATTTTACGAACATACTTAAGTTTGTTAATTGACAAAGGTACGTTAATTTGCTAAGAAAAGTAAAAACGTTAGAAAATAACCGTACTCAAGTCAATTTACAAAGTTAAGTATTTTTATGAAATTTGGGCCTAGAGATAGTAGGGGTACTTACAACTACCATAGGGGTTCTAACTGGCATTACCGGAATTTTTAACTACCACCGAGGAGGTTTTAACCACTATCAACAGGGTTTTTATGTTTATTTCCAGGTTCTTACTACTACCAATGGGGTTCTAATGTCTACCACCGGCCTTCTTACTACTATCATATGGGTTCTAATATCTATCACCAGGATTCTAATACCCTTCACCGTATTTTTATGCCCATCAGCTGAATTGTAATGTAACCAACAGGGTTTCTGTATCAATCCTCTGAAATCTAATGCCTAACATCTGGGGTCTTATTACAATTACCAGGTTCTTTACTATCATCGGGATTTTAATGCCTATTACCGGGATTTTAATGCATCAAGGTTTTAACAGATATTAATGTTACAGAAGTCTTGATGAAACGCTAGAAAGGTCTCTCTCACACACGTACTTACCAATGACTAGATACATAAATTCATTGATATGATAACTCTCAAAACAAGAGGGCGCAGTCATGCATGATGTGGTTATCATTAGAATTATAACATGAAAATAATAATAATGATAATAAATTTAATTGCATGAGACCAGTTTGTTTTTTTTTTTTAAACCAGTTTCTTGGTCTCTTATATAGGGGATCAAACGAAAAAAAACACAAACCTGCAGTCCCAAAAAGCAGTGTATGTGTGTGGGTAGGGTGGATGCGGGTAGCAGGGACGTGGGGTGGGGTAGGGTTGATTCATCTTGAGATTGGGCAGGTCCTTGAGTGGATATTTTTTCTTTTTTCATATGTTACACCAAATAGGCTAGATGAGATATATAGACGGTATTTATCTAATGCTTAACTAAAAGCCTTAAATCTTGTGACAGAAAAGGGTGTTCCAGTGAAAAGGGCAGTCAGACAGTTTAACGTTCGAACGCTACACTGAAATATAAAGTTGCAGGGAAAATTGATTCCTTTAATTTTGGAAATGAAACATTGTTTACATAAGAGGAGAAAAAACTGGTGGATCATTTACAGGCACGTGCAGAACTGGGGTATGGGCTGTCAAACAAATACACAATAATAATATCTGTCATGTGTTTACGAATCGGATAGAAATATCTGTCCCGAGGGCACGTGCGCATTGGGCGGTAATGAGACTTGCCGAATAACCGTCCATGGACAGGTGGCCGAGGGACGGATATTTCCACCCGATGTGTTAACACATGACTGATATTTCTTCTTGCATACAATCGTATACATGTTAGCATTTTATTCTGGCAGATTATTTTTCTTGCATACCGTATTTTACAAAAAAACAAAAACAAAAAAAAAAAAAAAGGTAAAATACTTTTTTTATAACACTCTTTCTTATAGTAGGGAATAAACGCAAAGCGCGGGAAATTAACGTCTGTAAGCAGACGGGACATCATGATATTTTGCGTTACGCACAAAAACAAAGTTCCACTTTAGTTTTATCGTTTGTAGCTGAATCGAGAAATAAACTATAAGGAACGAAGAGAAACTATCAAAGTACCTGCTTTTTTCGTATTTTACATACATCAGTACATGAACCACTAGTTGTTATTAACAGCACGATAGTCATCTGGCATGGGGGTGCCAGATGGGTTTTACCGGCATGGGTAAAATCACCGGAAACACCAGTCCGATGTGCAAGAAAAACGTTGGCAGGTGAAACGGCCTATGATCTTTGAAAAAGAAATAAAAGTACAGCACTGAACACGATGTGATTGTATGCATTTCTCAAGAGGTGGGGGCATGTAACTGCTACAGTTAAACCCAAGCAGCTGAAGGACCAATGGCAACTTTCAAAACATATGCAGTCATTGGGTGCGAATTGGCAAGATAGCTCTTTAGGTGTGGATCACGATGACATGACTGGGTTTAGGTATACATTATTATTGTGTTTTATACTGCTTTGTGTTTAATGTTATTTGTATCTTTGAAGGAATGCCAAAAATATACCTTTACCTACTTTAGACTGTCGTATAAGTGTGTGTTAATGCACATACGTGGTAGGAAGTGTTAAGGAGATCTAAACCACGGCATAACCGTCTAAACATCAGTAGTTGCATCAAACATATTTATTTTTGTGAGTTATAATAATTCATAAGTCAATTGATATCAAACATGATAAGAAGCTACTCAAATGCACATATTTTGATAATAAGTGTTGTTATCTGTAGATATCGTAGATCTCACGTGAGCTTTTACTAAAACAGGAAGTTTAAATTGAAATATTGCACTAGGTGTTACATAAACGTGCTGAAAAAAAATATAGTCATCAAATTTGAATCGGTTTTTTGGTGTAGTTTGTTGCTACGAAATATTTATGAACAGTGAAAGAGTGGTTTTAGGACGTTTAAACTAAGGATATAGATGTTTATGTGACAACTTGACACTCCTTCACTGAATATGTAAACGTGAGTATTTGGTGTATCACCCATTTCACTTTTCCCCAAGATTAAAAGTATTTACCCGAAGTGAAATATGACATGAATCTAGAATCTTAATATAAATGTCACATTTGCTGATTTTCAACAAATATTACCCCATCTTTTGCCCTCTCTGTCTTAAAACAATAAATTAATTTAAGTGGCTTGGGTGTATTTCTACCAAGATAAAAAGATCTGGTAGTATAAACATCAACTGCAACAGGAGTGAGTCAATTACTTACTGCACGGCGTATGTATTCTAGAAAGGACAAAGTGCAGGAATGTGTAAGAGTGTGACCGCTAAGGGCAGATATATGACGGTTTTAAAATAGGGACATCGTCTTGGAACAATTCACATAACTTTGAAAACGAAACGCAAGATTCAATCATGCTTACCAACGTGAAAATTAGAAATATGCAATCAAATACAATATACATTTCTGCTGCAATAATCTTTATTTGTGTCTTATCAATGTACCTACTGTGTATCATATCATATTAACCCATCTTTGATTTATTCTTTTAGTTTAAACACCTTATTAATAGTGTGTTCGGGACAATGCGACAGAATTCAAAACTTAAATCCAGGAGATTAAAACAAATCATATGAGCCCAAATTTCAGTGGCGTAGTTAGGTGATAAAACAAGCCGCAGCAAAACCTTTTTCGGGTGTCCGAGATATGCTCTCAGGCAAATGAATTTAGGATTTTCTATTGTCTCTGAAAATACTTAAACAGTCAATGCAACAAAAGGAATGTCATCAGTTTTACAATATTCTATATTGTAGCTTAGTATCTTTCTTCCCATTCTTTAATTAAAACACCATCGCCTCGATAGCCAAGTGGAAGAGCGTCCGCTTCGAGTGCGGGAGGTCGTGGGTTCGATTCCTGGCTGCGTCATACCAAAGACGTACTAATAGCTCCCTTATTTGACGCTTAGCATTGGAAGGGGAAACTGGTTTCTCTTCTCGCATGCCCTCGTGGCGATGGATTCCAACAGGAATGAGGTGTGTTGAAATAAATTAATGTAAGTTGTAGAACTTGCTTCAGAATCAACCTAAAATAAATCATCTATAATCTGAACAACTATGTCCAGCATAGTTTTTACAATTTGCATGACATATTTGATATTTAAAGGGTTATCTAAATACTTATAAAACTTTTTCGAGAGTCAACTAGTACTTCTCATTCGAAGTTGAAATGTCTGGATGTCAAATTTATAAATCTAGTGAAGAATAGTGACCTATTGCAGAATGAACAAACATATGAAAGAAATTTTTTAATAATTTGATCTCTAGTATTGAGTAATTCTAGAATTCTTACTTTATATATATATATATATATAAAGTTCCGGAAGAACGTAATTGGTCGATGCAGAGTAACATTTAAGCGACTGTATATTATTTAGTATCTGAAATAAATAGCCTATGGGCATTAATAATAGAAAAATGTCCCACCAGAAGTTGTTTAGTAATTTGGTTAATCAGGTTATACGATAGTAATTTTTAAAAGCATTTTTGTCAGTTTCTTGTAAATATGTTTCACTAAAAATCATAAATTCAGGACTATACTCTTTTGAAATAAGGAGAATTTCATTACAATTGATCATTGTATTTTTTCCTTGACATTTATATTTGTTTAAAATGGTAAACAAAAAGGACGAGTGGCAATCAAAATGATAGATTAACGCTTTTTTACATCCCTTGTATCATCTGAAGTGGGTGGAAGACATACATATAGATCGTCTTCATAATGCTCCCCCGTCAAACGGTTCAGATCAAGAAGTAAACGGTTATTTGTTTGTACGGGATTGTCTGATCCCTTTTCTAAACCTACCAGTCTTCCGATAATTTTGTTTGGGTGTTTGAATCACGGCATGTAAACAAGTATTTTAAATAGTGTCTGCCTTAACACTTTGTTACAATTTGGACAACCCATGGATCATTTCGATTTGATAGCGCGAAAATATATGATTTGCCGCTTTGCTTTTCACGCAGGATCGGCGCACATCGGCGTACGCTGAATAGACCCGGACAAATGAACGACAAGCCGTTTGGCCGCGGTGAAACTGGCGGAAACGAATTGGCAAAATATTGGTAGTACTGACTCAATGATTACCTGAGGATAAACGAGCGTTTTCTTTCAGGATATCCGAACTAAGAAAACTAGAGTTGTCACAGGAGTGACGAATTATACCCCCAAATTATGGCCTTGTCACAGAACTAAGCCAGTGTCAATGCTGAACTTGCTTGACCTACTGACCTCGAAATCAATAGAGGTCATGTGCTGGTCATGATCAACCTCCATATGAAGCTTCATGATCCTCGGCCCAAGCAGTCTCAAGTTATTGTCCGGAATAGGTTTAAATGTTTAAGGTCACTTTGACCTTTGACATTTGAAACTCAAAATCAATACAGGTCATCTGCTTGCCATGACCAACCTCCCTGTTAGGTTTGAGACCCTAGTCCCAAGCGTTCTGAAGTTATTGTCCGAAAACCGTTTAAATGTTCCGGGTCATTGTGACCTTGACCTGCGACCTACTAACTTTACAATCATTAGGGGTCATCTGCTGGTCATAACTAACCTGACTATCAATTTTCATGATCCTAGGCCCAAGCGTTCTCAAGTTATCATCTGGAAACCGTTTAACTGTTATGTGTTATTATGACCTTGATCTTTGATCTACTAGCCTCAAAGTCAAACTTGACCAGTATTTTATCATGTTACTCCAGTGAACAAAAATTTATGATCCTAGACCCAAGCGTTCTCAAGTTATCATCTGGAAACCGTTTAACTGTTACGAGTGACTGTGACCTTGACCTTTGACCTACTAACCTCAAAGTAAAACTTGACCTGTATTTCGTGATGTTACATCTGTGTACCAAAACATATGACCCTAGGCCCAAGCGTTTTAAAGTTATCAACCAGAAAGCATTTAACTGTTCCGAGTCACTGTGACCTTGACCTTTGACCTACAAACCTCAAAGTTGAACTTGACCTGTATTTCGTGATGTTACACCTGTGTACCAACATTTATGATCCTAGACCCAAGCATTTGCGAGTTATCATCCGGAAACCATTTAACTGTTCCGAGTCACTGTAACCTTGACCTTTGACCTACGTATCCCAAAGTCGAATTTGACCTGTATTTCATGATGTTACACCTGTGTACCAAAATATATGATCATAGGCTCAAGCGTTCTCAAGTTCTCACCCGGAAACCGTTTAACTGTTCAGGGTCACTGTGACCTTGACCTTTGACCTATTGCCCCATGTTCGATCTTGACCTGTATTTTCTGATGTTACACCTGTGTACCAAACATTATTCAAATCGGTCAAGCCTTTCATGAGTTATCATCCGGAAACCACAAAACCCAACGGACGGACCGACCGACCGACCGCCAAGCTCACTCCTATATACTCCACAAAACTCTTTTTGTGGGGGTATCAAAAGATTTTTCTAAAAAAACTATATGCCGAAACAAGAAAAGAAATGATCATTCATCATATCAAAGTTCCATTTAACCAAACAGATTCTACTTATTGCGAAAGATTAATTTTTCCGGGATTTGCCTTTATTAGATGGATAATGGGATGGGGTCGGTCATTTCATATATCTCTTTCATTTTTACACGTTATCATAATTGCACTATCAACTTTTTCATTGAAAACAAAAAGTATCTATATCTACAAAAGATATAATTCTGTAAGTGAATATTTTAGAAATATTTTTGCTATCTTAAGGTTTAGGAGTATATCACCAAAACACAGAAATATTTTATAAACGAACAACATCGTTACCAATATTTTATCTGACCATAACATGTTCTGCCGTACTGTCCCGTACTGAAAATATTCTGAAAAAGTTGTCCCCCTTTGAAAATGAATGCCATTTGTAAAGAAATGAAAATAAACAATCGTTGAAAACTGTGTTCCACCTAGTTATGTGAAATTTCAACACTCGCACGCTATTACAAATGCATCAAAACAAACATGTGTAACAGTTCCTTAAAAATGGTGAGTTTTTAAAAGCGCTTGACTGTCTGGAAGTGGGGCCTGTTTAAACAGTTCTTTTTTCTGAATTCAATGCTTATATCAGTTTACTGACACTTGTTTTGTAGAGTAATATAAGTAATATACACGCTATCATTACAAAAACAACAATACAAGTGTCAGTATACTAATATAAACATTGAATTCCGAAAAAAGGACTGCCTAAATGGGACCCACTTCCGGGCAGTCAAACGCCTTCAAAAACTCACCATTTTCAAAGAACTGTTACACATGTTAGTTTTGATTCATTTGCAATCGCATGCGAATGTTGAAATTTCACATGATTAAGTGGAACACAGTTTTCAGCAATTGTTTATTTTTATTTCTTTACAAATGGCATTCATTTTCAAAGGGGGACAACTTTTTCAGAATATTTTCAGTACGGGACAGTACGGCAGAACATGTAATGGTTAAGTAAAATATTGGTAACGATGTTATTCGTTTATAAAATATTTCTGTGTTTTGGTGATATACTCCTAAACCTTAACGATACAAAAGAATACAGCTCAAGGGTGAAATGTATTCGATGACTGTAAAACCGTAAATTTACACTGAATACAGCTCAACGTAAGCTGTTTTGTTTTGTTTTGGGTTTATTGCAGTTTTTCAACAGTATTTCAGTCATGTAACGGTGGGCAGTTAACCTAACCAGTGTTCCTGGATTCTGTACCAGTCAAACATGTTCTCCGCAAGTAACTGCCAACTTCCCCACATGAATCTGAGGTGGAGGACTAATGATTTCAGACACAATGTCGTTTATCAAATAGTCACGGAGAACATACGCCCAGCCCGAGGATCGAACTCACGACCCGCGTTCCGTAGACCAACGCTCTACTGCTGTAAACGTCAAGATGCTGCATACCCTCGTATATATAGCTCATCTTTGATAGTTTGTACTCAAGAATCAATATCATTATTGAACATTACGTTATCACAACCGTCGTCAACAACATCATAATCATCATTATCATATCATTCGGTATTACAACCATCAGCATCAGTAGCAGCAACAAAAGTTGCAGCCGCAGCGCTAGCATGATCACCACTACAACTAGAACATCCACAACCACCACCTTAATCATCGTTAATTTTCTAACGATCATCACAATTGTCAACACCACAATACGCGTCGTGTTCATCACCACCTTCATCAGCAGAGCCGCAGCGTAATCACCATCATCATAGTCGTGATCGCTAACAGTCACCACTAATTATCATATTATTGCTGCTCCTGTTACATATGTACAACTGATACTGCTGCTACTTTTGCTAACACTGTTGCTGCTACTGTTCCTGCTACTTACATGGCTGCTGCTGGTGCTACTTCTCCTACTACTACTGCTAATGCTAATACTACTGCTACTACTACTATTACTACTACTACTACTACTACTACTACTACTACTACTACTACTATTGCTGCTTCTTCTACTACTGCTGCAACCACTACTACTGCTATTGTTTTTTTCTACTGCTGCTACTGCTACAGCTACTAATACTACAGCTCCTACTTCTGCTAGTACTGCTGCTACAGTTACTTCGTCTGCCACTACTGCTTCGGAGGGATATAGTTTTGGCGTTTTCCGTCTGTCCGTCCGTCCGTTCTTCTGTCCGTCGGTGAGTCCGGAGCCTTATCTAGGAAGTGGCCATGGTTGGAAATATTTATGTAAAACTTCATATACATGTTGACCACTATGAGTTTATGCGGCTCGTCAAGTTTCAGTCAGATTGCCCTAGTAACACCAGAGTTAAGTCCCTTAGAAGTTTCTAGTGTTAACTATATAAGGTACTATAAATATGGCAATTTCTGCATCATAACTTTGATATTTTTTATCTTGATCTATGAAACCTAAACAGATTTAGAGCACTATAATGTGGTTGTGCACGCACAATTTCGTTCGGATTTCTTGTGTAACTTCAGAGTTATTGCCCTTTAATTGTATAAAAATCCACATATTTGTACATAACAAATTTACCATTAGGTAGAATTTCTTTGAATTACTTTCATTCGTTTCCATGAATATTTATTATAAACATGTGAAGTTGTGCATCCACACCTGGTCATCCACTTGCCTTGCTGCCTTGGTCACAACCCCCCCCCTTCTTCCCCCCCCCCCCCCCCCCCGCCCCACACACACACACACACCACACACACTCCTCAAAAAAAGAATTTTTGTTTCATTCCTTATTTTAGATTTTTTCAAACCTTATATGAATATTTATTAAAATGCAAGTTGTACCATTCTCCTATCTCGCTCCTCCACCCAGTCATGCCCACCACCGATCATGCATCCTCTGCCCCCCCCCCCCCCCCCCCCCCCCCCCTACCTTCCTCCACACTTGACCAATTTTTTTAATTTTTTTTTTTAATTTTTAATTTTCAATCAATATTTATAATCAACATGTGAAGTTTTGTTAAATGTTCAAACCTTCAACATATTAAATGTTACTACACCAACCTTGCCCCTAGCCATGTTCAAGATATCTTACTTGATTGTGTTCTCTTAAGGACATCTGTTCTTCTAAGTTCTGTTCTTCTAAGTTCTGTTCTTCTAAGTTCAATTGTACATGTTAAACAGCAACACTTGGTGCCAAACCACTCAAAAACAATATTTCGTTCCAGTTTAACTTCAAGCTCACATTTCAATTAACTGCATTTAATTTTCAAAGCTAAGCTTATTACAGTAACCATTCAAAATAAATTCTTTAGTCGAGATCAAAGTACCATACATTTATTATGTACTCTTTAATTAAACATTTGTTTTCTGTTAAATTGATTTTGACTTATGAAATTATTTGCTCCTTAGTAAGAGCCTTAACCTTTGTGCCGGATATATTTTTTTGCCATTCCTCACCACAAACCCTTTCGGCGGGGGATACCAATTCATCGAATTTGCTTGTTAACCACCGAATACAGGTCATGCGGGAGCTATATACGGCGCAATTTACATATGACGTAACAGCTCATAGGGTATGAAAGAAGAATCTTAGCTGCAGAAAAAAATTGATACTACATCCTTAACACAGTTTGAAGATGGCTATGGAATGATCTGAGTTTCTTCGACGCCAAAAGCAAACCGAAATCATATTATTAAATTGTATCCAATTTTCATCATGTGAACATTTTCAAACTTTGACAGAAAAACATGTGTAGCGTCAGAAAAGTTGTTAAGTAGGTATCATTGTATGCGTAACAGCAAAAAGTTCTTTTGAGTGGAAATACATTCATCCAATTATAAAAGCAAACCGTTTATCAGATGGTATGTAGGCACTGAAATAAAAAAAAAAAACTTTTATCATTTTACTGTAAGAACAAAGTATTGAGCATCAATGAACATTGAGAATTAGATTTTCTCACTTGTGTACTCTATGTGTTTATGTAGCTTTCCGAAAAGAGTCAAAAATGTTAAGTCTGCCGAAGTCATTAGGTCATAACGGTAAGAAACTGCGCTTTTCTATAACTGGTTATTGACTGCATTTTGTGTGTGAGTAACAAGACGCAGATGATATAAATGTGATATGAAATCTAGATATTATCTTAAGTAATCAATGTTTTGAGATAAAACCATATGCGAAAGAATGTTTTAAACGCTTTCAACTTTCAGACCTACATCAGTTATTAATTAGTACATTGTTATTAGATTTAATCCATTAATCCAACACTAAGTCAGTTTGACAACTTCCACACATGCATAGAAAGTTGAAAGGGAAGTAGCCTACGTACTTTGAGTAAAAAGGACAAATAAATTATTACAAAAGGCTGAGCTTACCAAATCAACCTATTAGATCAAGCACAAGACAAACCGAGATTTCTTTTCGTCCAGGAGGTCAGTAGATCTAACTTTATGCAATCTTGGCTGAGCACGAAAGACCTACAGAAGAAATCAAACTTGGTTTCTCTTGCACTCTATCTTTAATTGTGTCTTCTCAAATTGACAATACGGTACGTAAAATTAATTGTTACTTTAAGAATTATTCTCTTATGCTTTAAAAAGACAAAACAAAGTTTACAAGACCACAGGACGCTTTCAAACTATGAAATTTAAGTTATCGAGAGACATTTGACAAGATCATCAAAATGTGCCTATTGCACTATGTTTATCATTCCAGTGTATAATAAATGATTGCATTTTGTCTCGTGGCTGCTGCACTACATCAGAAAAGTGATAACTGACGTGTTTCTTTCTCTGCGTGTGGTACTTGCTTGGGCTAGAGTGTCGTTTCAAAGCAATACTGAGATTCGATTGCAAACAGCTGAACTAAAGCGAAATTATAAAATTAAACCTATTTTGGACAATGTTTAAACAAGCATATTCCCAGTCTGCATTGAGAAGAGTTTGTTTTTTGGGGATGGGAACGAATATTCGAATATTCGAAAATCGGTCGAATATTCGAATATGAAAATCGCATCTCAAATGACTTGTATGATGGGAATTCTGAAGAGATGATTGCAGAAACGCAATATGAAGCCCTTAAATTGATCACTAGAAATGTGATGCTGGACAATTAAACCTTTGGTAAAACTTACATTTTTGGTCTTAGCATTACAAAGTCATTCATGCCTGTAATTGAATTAAAATTGAACAGTTGTAACAATACACATTGAAGTTGCACACATGTGTAATTGTAAATAAAACAAGTGGACAGTTCCATGAGAAAACGTGTATTAGTGGCAAAAAAAACAACAAAATATTCAAGAACGTTTTTTTTACCTTTAAAAAATTGAAGTAATGAAACTCAATATTTTAAGAGGTATAATGATTTTAAGTGTCACTGGAGCCATTTTGAGATCTGACGTTAAGGATGTCATGAAAACAGTATGACTTTGCCGAGCAATAATAAATGAAACAATTTTTGCGTATCACTTACTAAACAGCATACATTTGAATATGTTGTTTCTAGTTTCTGCATGACCATATAATACAATGATTTTCCAGTATTTCAAACTATTTATCATGCAATATTTATATAATGTTACTAAAGATAATAAGTATGGGTAGAACCCTTGAAAGCACAGAACACTACAAACACAGCCTCAGCGCCGCACGTTTGCAAAGTAGGCCCACAAAGTAAAGAAGCTGTAACGAAAAAATATTATAGACGGGTTGCTTTAAAATTCTAACAAGTACTTTTTAATTTTATTCAAACTATAGAAAAAAATGGTGGGGACAGGGGTTAAGGGGAAAGTGGAAAAAGGTTGATACTCAATGGGGAGGCTACATTCCTTTATCACATTTACCCTACAATTTAAACCACAGCAGCACAGACATCAATATACAAAAACAAACAGACACATATAACAAATTTGCATAAATAAAAAGACAAGTAATATATAACAAAACTGTAGGGCCCCGCCAAAGACACAGTTGCACACAAACGCAAACAAATATACAGGAAAATCCAAAACCTCCTTAGGATTCCGGCAGGCAAAATTAAGGTGGACACGATAAGGGGAGAGGATTCCAAAGCAAGGGAGGGCAAATGCAAATTGAAAGGCTGGGAATATAGAGAGAGTGAGGAGAAAGAGGGAAGGAACGCTAACAACAAACAATACGCAACACAAAATGAAAGACCGGCAGAAATTAAAAGATAATAGGTAAGGGTGGATTTCTCGGAAGCACAAAGCACCAAAAAACACAGCCCCAGAGCCACGCATTTGCAAAATAGGCCCACAACAAAAGGAGCTGTAATGGAAAAATATTTCCGACGGTTTGCTTCAAACTAGGGGAACGGTCAGTAACACACATATATATACACGAAACTGGTGCTTTAAACGCGTTTAATGCATGCAAACCTCATACCTACCCTATTTCCACTCAAGTTAGACAACACAGTATGAATAATTACAGTTTCAAAATTACAATAGTCTCTTTTATCACATATTTTTGTTTTTAGATTACTATTCACAAATGTTAAATTGAAGTCCAAAATGACGCTTCTAAATCTGAAGTATTAGCCCTTTTAGGCGATTTTAAGCTGCAACTCTTTTGAGTAAATGTGTTTTACAATTTCTGAAAAAAAATCTAGTTTGTCCAAATTTAAAATAGCATCAACATACCCTGAGGTTCCACTGAAAGTTTTGATAATTTCAATTAGAGTCTCAGTGGACAAACTAAGCATGAAGTCTCGTTGATAAAGGATAAGAATAAATCAGCAATGAGTGAGGTGCAGTAAATTCCCATTGGGATACGAATTACTTGTCTGCATTTTTATTGGCAAATTTGATACTTATGTTGTCTAATAGAAATCTTAGAGCTTCACAAACCTTATCACAACTCAATAGGATGTATCTCTTAAATTTACTGTTAGATTAGAATAGAATGCTCTTGTTTGCATGCCAATTAAAGCTACCGTTTTTTTTCTTTGATAAGATTATGTGGTAAATTAGTATAAAGAGTAGAAAAGTCATATTAAGTGCTTATAGTCAAACATTTGAAGTGTTTGATCATAGCTTTTCGATAACACCTTCGGGGTTATTGATGGACCAAAACAGATTAACTCCCGATTTCTCAAATACCTTGAAGCAATACTTCTGTGCATGATCTTTCATTGCAGTAAGATATAAAGTCAAGAGTAGAGAAATACTTTTTGTAGTGCATAAGGTTAAATTTGCAATAAATCGTGCTTTAAAAAGAGTTCAGTGTTGTTCAGGGATCCAATAAAGAGTAGGGAACTTCATCTGGTTGTCGTCAAGTGTGACATTAAACAATATTATTCTCATCTTGAAGGTAGCCAGAACTGGTAATTTTTCATAATTCAGTTCATTTTGAAAAATTTTTCTATGTGGTAAATGCGTGATATAAAATTATTATTATTTGAAGTTTTGTCTGCAGGAGTTAAAAACAAAATTCGTGTGTAATTTAGACAAACCTTCCTTAAACCATGTTCCAAAGAAAATTATCTTATACTATAAAAGTTTTAGCACGTTTTAAACGGAGCGGTGGTCTAGTGGATAAGGTGTCGACCGCTCAATTCAGGGGTCGTTGGTTCGAAAACCACTGGGTCACGGCCATGACTTCTCATATGACACCAGTACTGGTTTTTCCAGGAAGCGGACTCGAGAGTGGTTTCAATAAACTTGAAGCTTTCATCACAATCGAGCTAAAACAAATTAGTATAAACTAAAAGTTTTAGCAAGATCTGTATCTTTTGCAACCGGCTATGACGGACCGACTGACGGAGAAACGCAGGATTAAAAGCCAATGACATTGCATGCATTGTCAAAGTAATTCATACCTATGCATTAAAGACCTCGCTCAATTTACGCTTAGAGAAACGGAAAGACGAAATATTTAAAGTGCATTTTCTAAATATTGTCGTTAAATCAGTGTTATCGAGCCTCACTAGGGGCGTTGAATTCTTCAAGTGAGGAAGCCATCCAGCTGGCTTACGGAAGCTCGGTGGTTCTACCTAGGTGCCCGCTCGTGATGAAATAAGGCACGGTGGGGCACCTGGGGTCTTCCTCCACCATTAACGCTGGAAAGTCGCTATATGACCTATCATGTGTCGGTAAGACGTTTAATCCAAAAATAAAAACTGTGTAATCGTGTTTCATGAAATATTCTTGTACGTTTCAAGTTTTTACATGAGCTTCATTTTTCGTACGTTATAGACCTAAATATTTGGGCTAAAATAAGAAAAAAGCTACATATATCTCCAAAAGTGTCCTCTTCAATTAAATTGTTGTTATATGACCTACTTCGAGATACAAGTCTCTTCGATTTGGAAGACATATAAGAATTTTCAATGTGAGTTTTTATTAATTCCCCACCAAAATTTACGGGGGTTATAGGAATGGTCTCCGTTCGTCCTTCCGTCCGTCCGTCCTTCCGTCGGTCCTTACGTCCTTCCGTCCCGTCCGTCAATCCGTAACGCTTTCGTGTCCGCTCCATATCTCCTAAACCCCTTGAAGGATTTTCATGAAACTTGGGTCAAATGATCACCTTATCAAGACGATGTGTAGAACCCATAAGTCAGCCATGCCGGCTCAAGGTCAAGGTCACAACTCTAGGTCAAATGTTTGAGCCTTCCATTTTGTGTCCGCTCTATATCTCCTAAACCCCTTAAAGGAATTTTTATAAAACTTGGGTCAAATGATCACCTCATCAAGACGATGTGCAGAACCCATGACTCAGCCATGCCGGCTCAAGGCCAAGGTCACAACTCTAGGTCAAAGGTTTGAGCCTTCCATTTTGTGTCCGCTCTATATCTCCTAAACCCCTTGAAGGATTTTTCATCAAGCTCGGGTCAAATGATCACCTTATCAAGACGATGTGCAGAACCCATGAGTCAGCAATGCCGGCTCAAGGTCAAGGTCACAACTGAAGGTCAAATGTTTGAGCCTTCCATTTCGTGTCCACTCTATATCTCCTAAACCCCTTAAAGGATTTTCATCAAACTTGGGTCAAATGATCACCTCATCAAGACGATGTGCAGAACCCATGAGTCAGCCATGCCGGCTCAAGGTCAAGGTCACAACTCTAGGTCAAATTTTTTAGTCTTCCATTTCGTGTCTGCTCTATATCTCCTAAACCCCCTTCAAGGAATTTTATAAAACTTTGGTCAAATGATCACCTTATCAAGACGATGTGCAGAACCCATGAGTCAGCCATGCCGGCTCAATGACAAGGTCACAACTGAAGGTCAAATGTTTGAGCCTTCCATTTCGTGTCTGCTCTATATCTCCTAAACCCCCTTCAAGGAATTTTATAAAACTTTGGTCAAATGATCACCTTATCAATTTGATGTGCAGAACATACGAGTCAGCCATGCTGGCTCAAGGTCAAGGTCACAGCTTAGAATCAAAGGTTTGAGCCTTCTATTTTGTGCCCGCTCTATATCTCCTAAACCCCTTGTGTCCGCTCTATATCTCCTAACCCCCTTGAAGAAATTTTATAAAACTTGGGTCAAATGATCACCTCATCAAGACAATGTGCAGAACCAATGAGTCAGCCATGCCGGCTCAAGGTCAAGGTCACAACTGAAGGTCAAATATTTGAGCCTTCCATTTTGTGTCCGCTCTATATCTCCTAAACCCCTTGAGGGATTTTCATCAAACTTGGGTCAAATGATCACCTCATCAAGATGATGTGCAGAATATATGAGTCAGCCATTCCGGCTCAAGGTCAAGGTCACAACTCTAGGTCAAATGTTTGAGCCTTCCATTTTGTGTCCGCTCTATATCTCCTAAACCCCTTGAAGGACTTTCATTAAACTTGGGTCAAATGATCACCTCATCAAGACAATGTGCAAAACCCATGAGTCAGTCATGCCGGCTCAAGGCCAAGGTCACAGCTCTAGGTCAAATGTTTGAGCCTTCCGTTTTGTGTCCGCTCTATATCTTCTAAACCCCTTGAAGGATTTTTCATCAAACTTGGGTCAAATGATCACCTCATCAAGACGATGTGCAGAACCCATGAGTCAGCCATGCCGGCTCAAGGTCAAGGTCACAACTCTAGGTCAAATGTTTTAGTCTTCCATTTCGTGTCTGCTCTATATCTCCTAAACCCCCTTCAAGGAATTTTATAAAACTTTGGTCAAATGATCACCTTATCAAATTGATGTGCAGAACATACGAGTCAGCCATGCTGGCTCAAGGTCAAGGTCACAGCTTAGGGTCAAAGGTTTGAGCCTTCTATTTTGTGTCCGCTCTATATCTCCTAAACCCCTTGTGTCCGCTCTATATCTCCTAAACCCCTTAAAGGAATTTTATAAAACTTTGGTCAAATGATCACCTCATCAAGACAATGTGCAGAACCAATGAGTCAGCCATGCCGGCTCAAGGTCAAGGTCACAACTGAAGGTCAAATATTTGAGCCTTCCATTTTGTGTCCGCTCTATATCTCCTAAACCCCTTGAAGGATTTTCATCAATCTTGGGTCAAATGATCACCTCATCAAGACGATGTGCAGAATATATGAGTCAGCCATGCCGGCTCAAGGTCAAGGTCACAAATCTAGGTCAAATGTTTGAGCCTTCCATTTTGTGTCCGCTCTATATCTCCTAAACCCCTTGAAGGATTTTTCATCAAACTTGGGTCAAATGATCACCTCATCAAGACGATGTGCAGAACCCATGAGTCAGCCATGCCGGCTCAATGACAAGGTCACAACTGAAGGTCAAAGGTTTGAGCCTTCCATTTTGTGTCCGCTCTATATATCCTAAACCCCTTGTGTCCGCTCTGTATCTCCTAAACCACTTGAAGGATTTTCATCAAACTTGGGTCAAATGATCACCTCATCAAGACGATGTGCAGAACCCATGAGTCAGCCATGCCGGCTCAAGGTCAAGGTCACAATTCTAGGTCAAATGTTTGAGCCTTCCATTTTGTGTCCACTCTATATCTCCTAAACCCCTTGAAGGATTTTTCATCAAACTTGGGTCAAATGATCACCTCATCAAGACGATGTGCAGAACCCATCAGTCAGCCATGCCGGCTCAATGATAAGGTCACAACTGAAGGTCAAAGGTTTGAGCCTTCCATTTTGTATCCGCTCTATATCTCCTAAACCCCTTTTGTCCGCTCTGTATCTCCTAAACCACTTGAAGGATTTTCATCAAACTTGGGTCAAATGATCACCTTATCAAGACGATGTGCAGAACCCATGAGTCAGCAATGCCGGCTCAAGGTCAAGGTCACAACTCTAGGTCAAATGTTTGAGCCTTCCATTTCGTGTCCGCTCTATATCTCCTAAACCCCTTAAAGGATTTTCATCAAACTTGGGTCAAATGATCACCTCATCAAGACGATGTGCAGAACCCATGATTCAGCCATGCCGGCTCAAGGTCAAGGTCACAATTCTAGGTCAAATGTTTGGACCTTCCATTTTGTGTCCGCTCTATATCTCCTAAACCCCTTGAAGGATTTTCATCAAAATTGGGTCAAATGATCACCTCATCAAGACAATGTGCAGAATCCATGAGTCAGCCATGCCGACTCAAGGTCAAGGTCACAACTGAAGGTCAAATGTTTAAGCCTTCCATTTCCTGTCCGCTCTTTATCTCCTAAACCCCTTGAAGGATTTTCATCAAACTTAGGACAAATGATAACCTCATCAAGACGATGTGCAAAACTCATGACTCAGCCATGCCGGCTCAAGGTCAAGGTCAAATGTTTTAGTCTTCCATTTCGTGTCTGCTCTATATCTCCTAAACCCCCTTCAAGGAATTTTATAAAACTTTGGTCAAAT
>NW_026461805.1:0-67362 GCF_021730395.1 Mercenaria mercenaria
CTGATGTGACATTCCGCTAGATACTTGTATATATAGTATATTTAGATTTACAATAGTTGGGATAAAGCAAACCAAAACTATTACAAAATTTACATTTCACAGATAAAAAATTATTAACTAAGTTTTAAGGAAGTTCATAAATATTACGAGATGAAATATTCTTTAAAAGTTTAAAAGATAAAAGAAGTTTGAAATAAAGGGATGTAATACAAAAAATGTCTAACATTTGTTCTTTTCTTGTTACTGTAACAAAATAAAGATAAAGAATGTAACCCTATAATTTAGCGAATAAACTCTTTGTTTTTGTATAAAGAAGTAAAGAATTATAAGAAAACGAATTAAAAAGTTGCACGAATGTACGCAAGGAAAATTATAAGTTTCTTTATTTGCTATGTATTCATTTCAAAACATGTAAGCTACATGCAGGCGTTTCATTGTCCTTTTAGCCAAATACTTGGTTGATTCAGCACTAATATTAAAATATTAAAGTAAGCGGAAATTCTGCAAACTTGTCAGTGTACTATTATAGATCAATTTTATTACTCGAGGCGTTTTGTACTTTTAGCTCATACATGTAACAATAGTGGGGTAATTGACAATTTATGCTGATAAATGATCAGTTTAAGATAAATGATACACGTGGTATGAAAAGCACGTATTTTTTTTCTTATATTATATTTGTTAAACATTTGAAGTATGTTTTTTAAGATTATCATCCACAATATTAACTCACATGTTATCTTTTATAAACAGGATTTTATGTATTACCAGTGTAAGGTTTGATTGGTGTTCAAATTTAGCTTTATATAATATATGTGTAAAGTTGTATACATAAAAATCTATTAAAAACTTAAAAACTGTCTAGAGATACACTATTAAATAACTTTTATCAATTCGTAGTGTGTGCTTTATTTAATTGTAGCTAAAATAATTAACATCGCAGACCGTTCTTTATTCTAATATGAAAATAAATAAAATACTACTTTTATATACCAAGTATAACTGTAAAAATCAATTTAAAGAAAATAGACTAAAACTGAATTACATGTAACGGCGCCGCTTTATCTAAATCCGATTCTAGTCTACGCTTTCGGGATTACACTATCATTTTAAATATTATTCAATTTGCATTTAAGTTATTAAAGGTGTATTTTATAAAAGGAATTTTTTATGAAGATATATTTATTAGTTTTTACGATATTTGCAATAAACGCGATTGCAAATAGTTCATAGTATCATTCGTTATATGCATAAATATGAGCCTTGGCAAACCTTCCCTGGATTTCGCGGTGACTGCCGGTGATTCACCTCGATCCATCGCAATTCATCGCGACCCGCTGAGATTTTTCATCGCGGGTCGCCTTGGACACTTTATCCATGATAATATATCGTGGAGTCTATTTAAATCATCGAGATTCACTAGTGAATCATTGAAAAAAAAGCATCGCGATTTTCCACTCAGAGTAAATATTTGTGCTGGTGGTAACGCGGAAAAAAGCAAAATCCGCGGCGAGCGAGTGACCCTAGTTTAAATGCATATCCATACGTTGTCCCGTTTGCTTATTTTGGGTTTATCGCCGTTTTACAGTATTTCATTTATGTACCGTTGGGCAGTGTTCTTGGATTCTGTACAAGCTTGTTCTCAAAGGTTATTGCTAATTTCCCAACATGTATCAGTGTTGGAGGACGAATAATTTCAGTAACAATTCTTTTTATCAAATTGTCACAGAGAACATACGCCAAGCCTGCTCGTGACTCTACGATCCGTAGATCTGCATTCTCCCTATTGAGTTGCCCTTACTAAAAAGAGGTATTCCACTTGCAGCTTGACCATGTGAGTTATTCAAGGTGATCAGCAGCGTACACAAGCCACTTATTTTGCAATTACTGACAGAACTAATTCCAAAAGCAGTCATATTTATCATAGAAATTATCTTGCAAACTTTAGTTGGTATTAATTTTATAAATAATAATGTCAAATATTGCATTGCTATTCGATATACATTATGGTTACTTAATGGCGTCTGATCACATTTTTTCTGAACTAAAACTAACTAATACTAAGAATCCATAATATAAACACGCCTACATTCTCCTAGCAAATTAATACTACAATATGATATATATTTAAAATTCCTACAAAAATATACACTAACCTTGACAGAGTACACACCAGGAAACATGCCTTGATAAAAATAGTTAGTCGTAATATTGTTTGTGCCAAAACTGACTGTTTTACCCTGAAAGAAACATATTTTACTTTTAAGCTTATGAAATAATATATAAAGCATATATGATAAACTTTTAAAATATGATAATATTCTAGTTAAGCAAACACATAAATCTTGTCGTTTCTAAAACTAATACCAATTTTCCTTCAAAGGAGATAGAGGATATTTGTTGTTGTTGTTCTCTTTTTTGTATGTATTTACTGTTTTGTAATATTGTGTTCCATTCATTGAGAGTTAAAATAGTATTCTATTATATTAGAAGCCCTCCATCATTAATCACGTTGTATGTATGTTAATGGAAACCATTACTGTTTTTAGCATATATGTGTGATCTGTTACATGGTTAAAATGTCTTTAAGATAGAAACATTGCCTCTAACTTTACGAGAAATCCTAAATATACACAATTATCGAAACCTCTAACGCTTTTTGAACATTTAAACAATACGTTGAACAGTTCAACAATATAAACAGTGTAAAATTCTTTTACAACCCCTACCCATTTTTTTTAAAAAACTACAACATTAATGCACAAATTTAATAATATTCTATTCTAAATGAGTGAGAAATTTCATAAAATGTTCTTTCAAATGATGTGACTGATTCTGTTAAAATGATACGGAAAGAAACTACAAACGTCCAAACCTTTCGGTATTTCCTTTAGATTGGTTAAAAGGTGTGTCTGAATAATACTCATATGTACATATTACATTTGGTATTGCGTGTATGCTTTTATTCCATAACATAATAAGCATGCTATATATATGATACCGCAACAGCTTATCCGTAAATTTGTAATTTGCATATATTTAAAACTACTTAAAAGTTTCTCTTTGAATTTTTACGTACACCAAGAACAATAAAAGGCAAATGAAATATTAACGAAAACTAAACATAGCTTCAGATAAATTTATCTATTTTACGACTTCAACCAATTTTCAAAAGTCAAAAAAATAAACAGTGTTCTGCAATTTTGTAAATCAGCAAAATCGTACTCTAGGGGTAAAAATGGGAAAAAAAATCAGTATCTTGCCATACCTACAAAATAAGCCTTTATTTTTGTTGTAATAATTTACTATTTTCTCGTAGAAAACGGTATGCACACCTTTGTGTTCCTATAAATGCTGTATGTATTCTATTAATTTAAACCCTTTAATATACGACCGTACTATGCGTGTACCATTTGTTTATTGGGTACAAATCTATTTAAATCTATAAATGTAATAGAAAAAGTGGAAACTTCACAGGTCGCTCAACACGACATAAACGAAAATGTTGCAGGCTCGGTTTGATTGAGCCTGTTCATGGACGGTATATAGTAGTGGAAATGCATGCTACCGTCCACGCCCTCTAGTGCCGGGTTGAACAGAACTCAACATTTGCACATGCTAAAAGTACAAAAAGCAATTTAGAGACATCCGCAGATGTATTCAAACGGCGGTGAACATGGAACCTTCGATGATACATGGATTGAGGCGTGTAATTCCATTGAGGCGTTTGTCCCCAGATAAAGTAATGGGTTTGCCCCAAACAGGAAAACAATGGGCAGAACCAGACAAATTGGAATTTAGAAAGGGGATCTGAAGTTATGGAGTCTGCGTATCACAGGACCTGACAAAAAATAAAAAATAAAAAGAAGGCACCATATCCAAGGGATGATTTTACAAGACCCAAGGTAATGGGTTAATGTAATCAAGTATGTTATAAACACAGTGATCATTATGTAACACCAAATTGATAAGATGTTCATCGGATTATTTTTCTGAAAAATTGAGGCAGCGAGCGAAAAATATATTTTTTTTTTAGTATTTATTTTTTTGAGAAAATCAGGAGCGAGCGAAGAGAAAAGAAATATATTTGTCTTGATCTGGCTCTCAATTGACTAATTAAGACCTTTAAATAAAATGTACAACCCTTTCACCTTGGATTTGAAAAACTTGACCTGCAGCTGCACAACAAAGCAAACTCATAAAGTAATAACATGGGCATACAAAACAGTGTAATAAAAATATATGCTTCTGAAAATAATGTCAGAGAATTAGCAAATACTCAAAGCCTTCGTCTGATGTACCACGGTTGAGAGTTCAACTAAGAAAGAAATTGAACCACGAGGGTGCCAGCCCGATTGTTTAGATACTGAAGCATTTGAACGATGAACATTTGTTAATTAGACGATAAATCACAAGAAGGCATTGATTGTTTTCATTCTGACATGCCGGACTTCAATTACGCAAGGAGCGTAATTGTATCGGACGCCATGCGGCGATTTGACGTCAAAAATTGACGTCATAATACTCTCATATCGGTTCGCGCGTCAGCCGTTGTTAATTGCAGACTATACAAAACTTGATCAAATCGAGCCATGCTAGACTTTTTAATATGCAACAATGCATAACATTAAACCATAATCATGACAAAGGTGTGTGACTTGACTATTTACTGCTATGAAAAATGTAGCATTTTTAGCTCGAGGTTCTAAAGTTTTTGATCAAATATCTCTGTTACTATTAAAGTTTTTAACTTTATAGTTAAAATGGTTATTTACTATGATCAAAGTCTACACCAGGAGAAACAATCCCAATATCTCAGAAAATTTGACAGATTTGTGCCTCTTTTTACCTTAGAATAGTTTTGTTTAAGTTTTATAAAACGTCCAATAGCTCTGTTACTTTCAAAGCTTTTGACTATTATACCCCGTTCACTGGCTAATCTCTAATTTGGAGTCAGACACTAAGCAAAGACGAGCGTGCTGTCTTACGGAAGCTCTTTTTCTAACTTTAAACTTTTTTAAACGGACTTATCATTAAATTTACTAAAATAAAGTCTCAATTAAAGTCTGAAATTGATATTAACATGGAAAATTTGAAAATCTAAACTGGTCTGAACACAACTCAGAACGTTAATGCCTTACATTACACACTTTCGTATACAAATGCTGATAATTTGGTCAGGAAAAAACAGAAACCAGAAATGGGGAATGCCTAGTTTCCCTTACCAAAATAATGAAGATTGATGTTATCAAATAAAATAATATGTTATTCATCCGATTTTCAATGAAATGAATCCGATTTTTTTGGTAGCAGCACAATTCGGTAAACATTTGAAGAAAATGGTATAATTGACGATGTGTGCGTAGTTTGCATTTATTGCGATTAAAGTTTATTTTAGAATAATCTGGGACTGAAGTTATAAGCATTTGTACACTTTTAAGTCCGTAAAATGCAGTGCACCAAAATATCTTGGCGCTTGATCTTTTTTTTTTACAATAGGACAAGCGCAAGCCAAAAATGTGTTTCTGAAAATAAACGGGCGGCTTATCTGATGAACAACTTTTTAATTTGGCGAGGCCTTGTAGAAAAATATGTAAAAATATCTGTTTCTATGCCTGACCTTTTGGCCTTTGTAATTTGCAAATAAGGGTCATAAATATTTATGATACAACAGTCACACGAACCTGTGATGTTTCTACTTTAATAAGGTCCGTATCTTCAAGCATCAATATTCCGGCCTTTAATGCTGCTCCTTTGGTGAATTTCAACGTATGTCGTAAATAACGGTTTCATCCTTTCGATTTGCAAAATTTCAAATTTTCCTTTTTAATGTCTTGCATGTCCCATAATTCGCATTTCTAAAGCACATGTTTTTTCAAAAATTCTTTTAAACAAGAGGGTCATGATGACCCTGGATCGCTCACCAGAGTAATATGAGCTACATGTTTCAAATGTCAAACTGATGATTTTTAGAATTTTTTTGGAAGATTTTCCGATGTACAATCAAGTAACCCCTGGGTCAGGGCCAATTTTACCCCGAGGGTCAAATTTATGAATATTTCCCTATGTACAATCAAGATTTGAACAACTTTTGTAGAGGTCCACTAGGCAATGCTACAGGTCAAATATCTAAGCTCTAGGCCTTCTGAGTTTTTTACAGAAAATTTTGAAGATTTTTCTATGTACAATCAAGTAACCCCATGAGGCGGGGTCAATTTGACCCTGGGGATCATGATTTGAACAAATTTTGTAGAAGTCTACTAGGCAATGTCACAAGTCAAATATCTAAGATCTAGGCCTTCTGGTTTATTTTTAGACAATTTTTGAAGATTTTCCTATGTAAAATCAAGTGACCCCTGGGGTCATGATTTGAACAAATTTTGTAGAGGTCCACTAGGCAATGCTACATGTCAAATATCTAAGCTCTAGGCCTTCTGGTTTATTTTTAGAAATTTTTTGAAGATTTTCCTTTGTAAAATCAAGTGACCCCTGGGACGGGGTCAATTTTGACCCCGGGGGTCATGATTTGAACAAATTTTGTAGAGGTCCACTAGGCAATGCTACATGTCAAATATTTAAGCTCTAGGCCTTCCGGTTTATTTTTAGAAATTTTTTGAAGATTTTCCTATGTAAAATCAATTGACCCCTGGGGCGGGGTCAATTTTGACCCAGGGTCATGACTTGAACAAATTTTGTAGAGGTCTACTAGGCAATGCTACATGTCAAATATCTAAGCTCAAGGCCTTCTGGTTTATTTTAAGAAATTTTTTGAAGATTTTCCTTTGTAAAATCAAGTGACCCCTGGGACGGGGTCAATTTTGACCCCGGGGTCATGATTTGAACAACTTTAGTAGAGGTCCATTAGGCAATGCTACATGTCAAATATCAAAGATCTAGGCATTCTGGTTTATTTTTAGAAAATTTTTGAAGATTTTCCTATGTAAAATCAAGTGACCCCTGGGTTAGGGTCACGATTTGAACAAATTTTGTAGAGGTCCACTAGGCAATGCTACACGTGAAATATCTAAGCTCTAGGCCTTCAGGTTTATTTTTAGAAATTTTTTGAAGATTTTCCTATGTAAAATCAAGTGACACCTGGGGCGGGGTCAATTTTGACCCCGGGGTCATGATTTGAACAAATTTTGTAGAGGTTGCACTAGGCAATGCTACATGTCAAATATCTAAGCTCTAGGCCTTCTGGTTTATTTTTAGAGAATTTTTGAATATTTTCCTATGTAAAATCAAGTGACCCCTGGGGCAGGGTCAATTTTGAGCCCGGGGTCATGACTTGAACAACTTTAGTAGATGTTCATTAGGCAATGCTAAATGTCAAATATCTAAGCTCTAGGGCTTCTGTTTTTTGAGAAGAAGATTTTTTGAAGATTTTCCTATGTAATGGGGTCATGATTTGAACAAACTTCGTAGAGGTCCACTAGGCAATGCTTCACACCAAATATCTAAGCTCTAGGGCTTCTGGTTTTTGAGAAGAAGATTTTTAAAGTTTTTCATTCGGTTGCCATGGCAACCAGAGTTCAGTATGGAATTCAATTTTTTGAACAACTTTTAAAGAACACCATCCATGGAACATCCCTGTGAAGTTTCATCAAAATTGGCCTGGTGGTTTAGGAGGAGATGTTGTTTAAAGGAAAGTGTGGCCGGACGGACGGACGCCGGACGGTGAGCGATCACAATAGCTCACCCCGAGCACTTTGTGCTCAGGTGAGCTAATAAAAGCGTATCCAAATATTTTGGATAATGTGATGCAATGGTTACTGTTTGCGTTTGCGTATTTGATATTGGCGCATAATTTATATACATACATCATTGCTTTTGAATTCGATATAATATCTCTGGATGATTCCATTTCTATCCCTTTCTTTTGGTGGAATCCATGTTACCTCTACAGATCTCTCTTTAGTAACATCATCCTCTGATTTTAGACTCAAGCGGCGAATACTACCAGGCACTGTTAGGGGAATAAAAATTTCATTTGAAGTAGCTTTTAAAAAATAATAAGTTTTTTTCATGGATTTGAAATCCTAGCTGTTTTACTTTCATGTATTAGGTATTTCATACATAAATAAACTTCAATTACTTATGTCGTGAATGCGATATACTTCTCCTGTCTGTCATATATATTTTTGTACACAGAACCTCATGTTTGCAGACGAATTCTAGAACACAGCCCGGATAGGGCGCTTCTTAAACGAACTTTAGGACAAACATTATCTAAAAATCTATCGCTAACCAGAGTTTATCTGGCCTACTGACATAGTTTTGGACCCCGCATGACCAAATTTCAAATTTGACCTAGAAATCATCAAGATAAGCATTCTGGCTTAGTTTAATAAAGATTGGGTCACAACTGTGGCCTCTAGAGTTATCACAAGCTTTTCGTTTGATTTCACCGGGTGACCAAGTTTTTGACCCCACATAACCCTGATTCAAACATGACCTAAAGATTATCAAAATAAACATTCTGATTTATTCTCATGAGTTTCAAACTTAAATTGTGGTCTCTGGAGTGTTGACAAGATTTTCCTTTGATCTGGCATAGTGACCTAGATTTTAACCTCACATGACACAGTACCAAACCTGACCTAGAAATCATCAAGACAAAACATTCTGATCAAGTTTCATAAAGACTGAGTCAAAATTGTGGCATCTAAAGTGTTCACAATGGTTTGCTTTGATTTGATCGGGTGTCCTTGTTTATGACCTAGTTTCAAATTTGACCTAGAAATCATCCAGACAAACTTTCTGACAAAGTTTCACATATATTGGATAAAAATTGTGGCCTCTGAAGTCTTCTCAAGCTTTTCTTTTGATTTGACAGGGTGATCTAGGTTTTGACCCCACATGATCCAGATTCAAACTTGACCTAGAAATCATCAAGACAATCATTCTGACTAAGTTTCATATATATTGGGTCACAACTGTGGTCTCTAGAGTGTTCACAAGCTTTTCCTTTGATCTTGCCTACTGGCCGAGGTTTTGACACCACATCACCCAGCTTCCCAGAGATCATCAAGACAAACATTCTGACAAAGTTTTATAAATACTGGGTCATAACTGTGGCCTCTAGAGTGTTCACAAGCTTTTCCTTTGAACTGGTCTTCTGACCTAGGTTTTCACCCTAGTTTCGAACTTGGCCTAGAGATCATCAAGACTAAGATTCTGACCAAGTTTCATAAAGATTGGGTCACAAATGTTGCATCTAGAATGTTCACAAGGAAAATGTTGACGGACAACTCACGACGGACGATGAACGACGGACTACGAACGCCGACGGACGCCGCACAATGACCCGTCACAACAGCTCACCTTGAGCACTTTGCTCTGGTGAGCTTAAACGAACAAATGCATTAATTTCAGTAGAGTAGTACAGTAATAATATATCAAACACTTCACATGGACTTCAAATGATCCAGAGAAGAAAAAAAAACTAGTAAACTGGAATTGTGTTGTTCAATGTGTTTACTTGGAAGGACGTAAGAATTAGAAACATAAAAAACAGAAACTTTCTAGTGTCCTGAGGAAACTGTAAAATCACGGGCGGCACGACCATTTTAATACTACATATAAAGTTTAAAGTGATTCGAGATAGTTCTACATTATTTATTACAAATCACAAAAGCAATGACGAGACTTTAAAAGAAGAAGTAAACCATTACAGAACTTTATACGAATCACATGAGCAAAATCAAACAAATAAAAAACTTTTTGGATCAGAATATAAACAAATTATGAATGAAATGGAAAAATGTTAGGGTTTATTGGCGGAAACCGAGTGCAAACAAGCATTACTCGATATTAGAAACAACGAAACTCCCGGTTCTGGCGGGCAAGCAAAAGAATAATATGAAACTCTATTGGAACGAAATAAAACTTAACTTACAGACTCCTTAAATTTCTCGTATGGAAAAGGAGAATTATCAAATTTAAAAAAGGAAAGTATATTGAAACTATTACCAAAGACTGAAAAAGACCAATAGATACTTTCAAACTTTAAGATAAAATTATCACTCTGTTATAAAAATAAATTCTAGAATCATTTCTGTTAAAATAATTTCTATCATGTCTGTTACTTGAATATTAAAATTTCATAACACAGCACGATATTTACCAAATATATTATATCCGGATATAATTACACTTTCCTAAATCTCCAGTTTCAACACTATGTTTTACAAATTGTGATGATACGAAGTTTAGCGGCAATTGGCAGTATCTGACATTGAAGTTTACGGTGAAATACCTCTTATTTAAATCATTTCATAAAAGTTGTTTCGTTTCGTCAAAGCAGTCAAACATAAACGATCTACTTTCGAATTCAAAAACTACAAGAAAATACAATTTAATGTTTCGCCGATTTGTTTATTTCTCGAAAAATAAGAAATAAAATCATTTTTAAAATCAGTAGTAATTAAACAAACTAGTAAGAGCTTCTTCTCCCGATAATTTATCCGCTTACTGACTGCAAAATTCAACCCACGCAAACTCGTAGAAGCGTTGTTATAAACAGGTCACGCGTGTTCGCCGACAAGTGTCCAGAATGTAAATAGGATTCATCCGCGAAGTCTCGCGGAAGAATTAACGTACTTCACATATCTTTTTCGGGTCATTTAAAATGAAGCTGTCATAATTTTATTTCATCGCTGTAGTAAACTCTTTGGTAAGAGGCATCCCAATGCTTTCAGAGGTACCCGACTCAATAAAATACAACGGTAGCAGTATGTTCAGAAACTATATTTTGTCTTTCGCTCGGTGTTACGCAAGCGTGGTAAGCATGCGCAATTCAATTAATAAAATGCACAGCGCAATAAATTTGTTATTAGCGCAATGATTTTAAAGGTTTTTTTTAAACGGATATGGTAATTAATGGATAATTTGGCTAATAAGTTAATACCAGTTTTTATTTGAATTTGTGAACATCAAATTTGCTATTTTGTGACAAAAGGGCATAAAATTAGTCACCATAATCATATGCGCAAATGTATTACCAAATCCCGCAGAATCGTTATGCGTGTTTATGCTTAATGAGTTACCGCGGAAGAAAATACGTAGCTTAATTATCATTAAAATTGGAGCAATAAGTATCAATTAGTATTTTCTTTGATTCGACCAAAGACCTAGTTTTTGTTTCCAGATGACCCACATTCAAACTTTACCTAGATTTCATCAAGACTATCATTCTGACCAAATTTCATGAAGATCAATTGACAACTACAGCCTCTATCGCATACAAAAGGTTTTCCTTTGATTTGACCTAGTGACCTAGATTTTGACCCCAGACTTACTATATTCAAACTTGACCTAGATTACATCAAGGCAACTATACTGACCAAATTTTATGAAAATCCAGTGTAAAATGCAGCCCTTATTGTATACACAAGATATTTCCTTGATTTGACCTGGTGACCTAGTTTTAAAACCCAGATGACCCATATTCAGATTTGACCTAGATTTTATCAAGGCTATCATTTTGACAAAATTTCATGAAGATCAGTTAAAAAATACGGCCTCTATCGCATACAAAAGGTTTTTATTTGATTTAACCTAGTGACCTACCTTTTTGATTCAGATAATCCATATTCAAACTTGACCTAGATTTCCTCAAGACAATTATTCTGACCAAATTTCATGAAGATTAATAGAAAAATACAGCATCTATCGCATACAGAAGGGTTTTATTTGATTTGACCTAGTGACTTAATTTTTGACTCCAAATCACCAATTTTCAAATTCAAAGTAGATTACATCAAGGCAACTACACTGACCAAATTTCATGAAGATCAATTGAAAATTACAGCCTCTATAGCAAACAGATTTTTCTTTAATTTGACATAGTGACCTACTTTTTGATTCCGGATGGACCCTTTTCGAGCTCTGCTTAGGTTTTATTAAGGTTATAATTTTGACTTAATTTCAGGAAGATCAATAGAAAGCCTTTACGGCATATACAAGCTTTTCCTTTGATTTGACCTAGTGACCTATTTTTTGACCCCGGATAACCCTTTTTCAAACTCGGCCTAGATTTTAACAAGGTAATCATTCCGACCAAAATTCATGAAGATTTATTTAAAAATACAGCTTCTATCGCAAATACAATGTGTTTTTATTTGACCTAGTGACCTACTTTTTGACCCCAGATGACCCATTTTCAAACTCGACCTAGATGTTATCAAGGTAGTAATTCTGTCCAAATTTCATGAATATCAGTTGAAAAATACAGCCTCTATCGCATACACAAGCTAAATGTTGACAGACGACAGACAGAGAGACGACAGACGACGGACGACGGACATCAAGTGATCAGAAAAACTCACCTGAGTGCTAGAAAACAACAACATATGTTTCGGTGTAACACAATACAATAAGAAAATGATGCTATAAATTTAAATCTAAGTACAGTCAAAACATGTCAATGTTTGGCTATTTTGAACAATACTTGAAAACTAGAATCAATTGAAAAAGTCATCGTATTGATGTAAAACAAGTTAGATAGACATAAAGAAAAATTGCCAAAGTTTGATGAAATAAAAAGGTTGACTAAACTAAACATGACAGTCCCTAAAACTCTCATGCACATAGATAAAAGAAACTTTATTTTGACAATAAGGATATTCAATTTTTGGGTAGGAAATGAGGTTTGAAAATAACTTTCCTGTTGAAACAATTGGTCAGTAGAGATTTAGCAGTACTTTGATAACAATTTAGTATACTCTTATAAATTGCAGGGGCGATTTTCAACAAGAAGGCACCTTTAAGCTTTTTCAAATGAAATAAGTATGAGTAAAACTAACGAGCTTCAGCAGTCTGTCCTGTTACTGTTAAAGAGGATGAGCTGCCCGCATCGGTAGTTGCAGTCACTGTAATGTTATACTTACAATACTCATCTAGACCTGTCACTATGCATTCAGTAGCTTTGAAATCTGAAAATACACGATACTTGTAATTTGATATCTGCAAAAACATATTTTGAATTAAATCTATCAGCAGTTGACACTAATGAACATTAGAAAGGAATCTCACACATATAAGTATAGATTTAAAGGATATTTAACTCTTAGATAATGGTTTAATGGTAACTTATGCAATTATTGATTAATAAACAAGAAATATATCAAAACTGTATGACATATGTCTTCTGAAAATGCTTGACAGATTATAGAAATAAAGTTCCTAACAAGACCCTAATTCCAGACATTAATCAGAGATGAAATTCCAGACCGCATGAATGGAAACTGGAATTATAGTAGTTGAGTACACACTGTTCTGATGTAGTTGTAATACTTCTAAGTCGAAAGAGAGCCATACATAACAAGAGGGTCATGATGACCATGGATCGCTAACCTGAGTAATATGAGCTACATGTTTCATATGTCAAACTGTTGATTTTTAGAATATTTTTGTAAGATTTTCCGATGTACAATCAAGTAATCCTTGGGGCGGGGCCAATCTTACCCCGGGGGTCATGATTTGAACAAAGTAGAAGTCTACTAGGTAATGTTACATATCAAATATCTAAGATCTAGGCCTTCTGGTTTATTTTTAGAAAATGTTTAAAGATTTCCCTATGTACAATCAAGTAACCCTTGGGCTGGGTCAATTTAACCCTAGGGGTCAAGATTTGAACAGTTTTGTAGAGGTCCACCAGGCAATGCTAAATGTGAAATATCTAAGCTCTAGACCTTCTGGTTTATTTTTAGAAAATTTTAAAGATTTTTCTATGTACAATCAAGTAACCCCATGGGGCGGGGTCAATTTGACCCAAGGGGTCATGATTTGAACAAATTTTGTAGAAGTCTACTAGGCAATGCTACATGTCAAATATCTAAGATTAGGCCTTCTGGTTTATTTTGAGAAAACTTTGAGGATTTTTCTATGTACAATCAAGTAACCCTAAGGGGCAGGGTCAATTTGACCCCAGGGGTCATGATTTGAACAAAGTTTGTAGAAGTCTACTAGGCAATGTAAAATTTCAAATATCTAAGATCTAGGCCTTCTGGTTTATTTTTAGCAAATGTTTGCAGATTTCCCTATGTACAATCAAGTAACCCCTGGGGCTGGGTCAATTTGAACCTGGGTGAGTCAAGATTTGAACAAATTTTGTACAGGTCCACTAGGCAATGCTACATGTGAAATATCTAAACTAGGCCTTCTGGTTTATTTAAAAAAAAAATTGAAAATTTTTCTATATACAATCAAGTAACCCCATGGGGAGAGGTAAATTAGGCCCCACGGGTCATGATTTGAACAAATTTTGTAGAAGTCTACTAGGCAATGCTACATGTCAAATATCTAAGCTCTAGGTCTTTTGTTCTTTTTAGAAAATTGTTGAAGATTTTCCTATGTAAAATCAAGTGACCCCTGGGGCGGGGTCAATTTTGACCCCGGGGGTCAAGATTTGAATAAATTTTGTAGAGGTCCAGTAGGCAATGCTACATGTGAATTATCTACTCTCTAGGCCTTCTGGTTTATTTTTAGAACATTTTTGGAAATTGTCCGATGTAAAATCAAGTGATCTCTCGGGCGGGGTCAATTTTGACCCCGGGGGTCATGATTTGAACAAATTTTGTAGAGGTCTACTACGCAATGCTACATGTGATATATCTAAACTCTGGTTTATTTTTGTTAAAAAATTGAAGATTTGTCTATGTACAATCAAGTTACCCCAAGGGGCGGGGTCAATTTGACCCCAGGGGTCATGATTTGAATAAATTTTTTAGAAGTCTACTAGGCAATGCTACATGTCAAATATGTAAAATCTAGGCCTTCTGGTTTATTTCTAGAAAATTGTTGAAGATTTTCCTATGTAAAATCAAGTGACCCCAATGGGCCGGGGTCAATTTGACCCCAGGGGTCATGATTTGAATAAATTTTTTAGAAGTCTACTAGGCAATGCTACATGTCAAATATGTAAGATCTAGGCCTTCTGGTTTATTTTTAGAAAATTGTTGAAGATTTTCCTATGTAAAATCAAGTGACCCCAATGGGCCGGGGTCAATTTGACCCCAGGGGTCATGATTTGAATAAATTTTTTAGAAGTCTACTAGGCAATGCTACATGTCAAATATGTAAGATCTAGGCCTTCTGGTTTATTTTTAGAAAATTGTTGAAGATTTTCCTATGTAAAATCAAGTGACCCCTGGGGCGGGGTCAATTTTGACCCCGGGGGTCATAATTTGAACAACTTTTGTAGAGATCTACTAGGCAATGCTACATGTCAAATATGTAAGATCTAGGCCTTCTGGTTTATTTTTAGAAATTTTTTGAAAATTTTTCTATTTAAAATCAAGTGTCCCTTGGGGCGGGGTAAATTTTGACTCCGAGGGTCATGACTTGAACAAATTTTATTGAGGTCCATTAGGCAATGCTACATGTGAAATATCTAAACTCTATGCCTTCTGGTTTATTTTTAGAAATTTTTTGAATATTTTCCTATGTAAAATCAAGTGACCCCTGGGGTGACTCCGGGGGTTATGTTTAAGCAAATTTTGTAGAGGTCAACTAGGCAATGCTACATGTGAAATATCTAAGCTGTAGGCCTCCTGGTTTATTTTTAGAAAATATTTGAAGATTTTCCTATGTAAATTGAAGATTTGTCTATGTACAATCAATTAACCCCATGGGGCGGGGTCAATTTTAACCCCGTGGTCATGAGTTGAATAGTGTTAGTAGAAGTCCACTAGGCAATGCTACATGTCAAATATCTAAGCTCTAGGGCTTCTGGTTTTATGAAAAAATCAAGTGACCCCTGGGGCGGGGTTAATTTTGACCCTGGGGTCATGATTTGAACAAATTTGGTAGAGGTCCACTAGGCAATGCTTCACACCAAATATCTAAGCTCTAGTGCTTCCGACTTTTGAGAAGAAGATTTGATTTTTAATTTTTCCTTTCGGTTGCCATGGCAACCAGAGTTCTGCGTAGAATTCAATTTTTGAACAGTTTTTGTAGAACTTCACCAAAAGAACATTCCTGTGAAGTTTGGATGAAATTGGCCTAGTGGTTTATGAGGAGATGTCGTTTAAAGTAAAAGTTTATGAACGACGGACGACAGACGACGGACAACGGACGACAGACGACGGACGGTGAGTGATCAGAATAGCTCACCTTGAGCCTTTGGCTCTGGTGAGCTAAAAAGTGAAACATGAAAGTCAAAACAATCTCCGAATATTCACTTCAAGTAATTACAAAATGGAAAACGTTGAGTACAAAAGAAAGCTGACGGACGGACAGAAGGACGGGCAATTCAAATAGTATATGTATTCCGGGTCTTAGATTCAGAGGGCATAAAATATCCAGGACTACCTGAATCAATTATAACAACGAACAAACTTTGTTTCTCACTCACCAAACCCTGTCTCGCAAGGTTTTATCTTTATAGTCACGTTTTTTATACCCATGATAGTAACAGTGTATTTTGTAGGACCCGTGTATAAGTTTGGTGTTTTCCAAGTAACGTTAAGACTCGTTGCACTCTTTGTAATGGCTTTAGGGTCTGACGGCGTCCACGGCTCTATAATATACACATTTGAAAAGTTAAAACAATTGGCTTTGATATGATTACTTATTATCGGTTCGTCTCATGAATTCGCTTATTTGTTAGAAATTATCCAAAATGTGCATTCGACTGCATTTTCCTACATAAGTATGGCCTATCTATTGTAATATTTGAAACTTTGCTATAAAATACAAAGCATTCGTAATGTTAATTGTTACGACTTTTATCAGGCCTTTCAAAAATTGAAATGTATAAAATTGCATTCTGTCATATATGTTTGATAAATAATCATGTATTGGTAATACCTATCATAACCAACTTGGCACTATCAGATATGAATTGAAATAGCAACGACAACAACAACAACATGCAACAACAATTGGCGTTATTCAAAACAATTATGGAACAAACAAAAATTAAGTATTTACTAGCAATCTTTGTCCGCAGATTGGTTTCTTTTGCAAATTTCCCAGGACCTTCTTTGGTGTTTGCAGCAATCTTAACAGTATAGTTGCTATATGGTAAAAGATTTCTTATCGTGTAATGTGTCTCATTTGAACTAGTGTTATTCGTCCAGCTTACATCTGTGTCAACATTTCGAATATTTATTGTATATTTGGTTATAATGCCGTTTGGTCGGCATGGAGGTGACCAATCCAAATTCCCCGACTCAGCAGATGTTTGCACAGTTAGATGTTCGATTTCACCAGGCGCTGAAATGTAAACAAAATCTGATTTAGAGTTAAATATGTGCATTCAAGTACAAACATATTTGATTAGCACATTCACGACATTGTTAATGTTCCAGTTACATAGAATTCGAATCAAACTATTTTAAGGATATTGCCAAAAAATACGCTGTCTGATTTGGTTTGGTTTAAGTTCTTCCTTTGACCTTTTAATATGACATGACACTGGGCTCATATATATTACTTCGGCCCTGTTTTCATCAAATTCAGATGTCCCTCCGAAACAAGAAATTATAATTATTAATAACTAAGAATTCAGGGGAAAGACGTTTGACCTCCTGTCGACATACTCCGGTTATCAGTTTATAAGAACAAGTCTTATTAATATAGGCTGGCCATTAAATGTACGGTATAAGACCCATATGAACTATGGTAACCAAGAAAAATACATAAACGCCCTATCTAACTGGACAAAGCTTTTTTATCCTGCGTGTTTGTTCAGTGTTCATTCCAGAATTTTTAAGATGGATCAAAGGCCCAATTAAAGCAAAAACTTTGGAACGTTTGAAAAAGTAGGGGTCACGAAAGAATAACTGTTTTACCCGTAATGAAAAGTTGTATTTTTTAATTTTTTGTCTCATGTAGGTGAACATATTACTATTGCTATTCTTATAACATAATTACAGGTCAAAATCGTTATCGAAACCTAACCACGGAATGTCCGACAGCCATTGACAACAGAATGAATGTTTATCGCCTGATTCTGATGCCATTTGGTACTCTAGCAGTCTCTTCTTTCTTTGGACTTTGTTTTCTCTCGTCTGCTGTTTTCGGACGTTTGGTGAAAAACTTAAAATTGGATTTTATAATAATTTCAAAACAGTCTGTTATAAATTAAACAATTTCAGATGTAGCCAAGATTATTAGTTATTGAAACAACATTAATCTCGAGTTTTGGAAACTTTTCAAAACCGTAATCAAGGCAAAATTGTGCGTCAATCAAATTTCTTATAAGATATCATTCAAACCTAGAAGCTTAGATATATGCCAAAAGACAGATTCTTCGGAAATTATTATAGGAAAAATGATATTTTATACTGACTTGATTCTTTAGTCCTCAGATAGCAGCCGTCGCACCAACCATAGGGTCCTGCTCCCTCAGATGTAGACGCACTCATTGTTATATTATAATACCAGTAAGGACGTAAAGCTGACAAGCGATATGACAGATCACTTTTATTGTAAGAGATACTCTGCTCAATTAATTCGCCGTCTTCAGAATTCCAACAGGTTTTATTTTTCCATGCATATTTAATTGTATATTTTTCTATGAAACCATTGACGTCTTCTTCCTTCGGCGATTGCAGTTTTATTATAATTACGTCTTCGGTGGAATCTATAAATTCTTTAGACGGTGGCGCTGCCGGAACTGTAATTTTGTAACACTAAGCTTTAGACACACTCTCAAGAATTTTAACATCGACTCATCATATTTGCTTATTAATATAAATTAAATCTGAACAAAATGGATACCTGTACCGACGTTATTTTATCAGATCGATTGATCATAAAACTGAACAGTAAATTGATGACGTGATGACGTCATATAATCCACGTCATCATGATATGAACACATTGTGTGTATGCACAAACATATTGTTGAAAATATTCGTTAGATTCTATCATGACATTGTGTAAATTTGCAGATTGTGATATGAACATGAACTCACAGTGCTATTAACTGAAATGTTAAATAAAAAAGCTAGCTGGCCTAGAGCTGTATGTCAGAGGTATGAATAAAAGCAGGAAACTGATTTATGTTAATAAGGGCTATTTTCCCCGCAAACGATTAAACGCATAAAGCACTGATACAGATACTCCACGTGGCGGCCATTGTGATTTTACTTTTAAGAACTTACCAGCAGTTTTAGTCTTCAGCTGTTGCCATGTGTATTTTCCCCAACATTTGGTATACGCCCGAACTGTAACACTGTACTTTCTGTACGGGTGCAGGCCTTCCACCGTTTGAACAAACGGTGTTCTTCCATCAGTTATTGTCATGCTTTCTTGAGCGCCTTGACATAACTTAGGTTCTGAAAATCCAACTTCCTAAACCGAAGTAAAATTTATATTTCAAATTGAGTAGAATTTGTAATAAAGTAGAAGAGACTGTGGGATATCATATTGATGAGTATTTATCAAATTACACGTGTAAACAATGCATATCAGTAATTACAGCAAAAGGAAAAACTTGAATAATGCATTGGCATTGTTCTGGTAAGTGTAACATTTCAACTCAACTTGAGATCTTCTAACAATATCCATATCATATAATTTACATTCACGTAACACTTGCAATTAGTATTTTAAGTTAAAATCGGTTAAATAATGATACATTTATCATTTATCAACACCAACATATTCAATTAATTAAATAGAATGTTTGTCACACTGGTGCCACCACTTCCCTTAACTGTACATGGTTTCATAACTCAAGACAAATGTTTCAAAGATATTTGCAACACAAATTTTCATGCACGTTATGCGTATTTTTCAACAAGTCGAGACCATAACTCTGGTTTGGTTGAGTGAAATCCCAAACAGAACACCCTGTGCACACTTCACACGCTAAATAACAATCTTCTAATGCTTTTCCACTCTACGTCAAATACTGTTTTATGCAACACCAATTTTTATGCACTTTATGCGTATTTTTCACTTAAGTCTACACCATAACTCTGGTCTGACTGAGTGAAATCCCAAAGAAAGCGGCGACATCTGCAAAACTTAACATGCTATATAACAACCAGCTTATGCTTGTTGACTCTTAGTCAAATACTTTTAAGATATATGTAAAAGTAATTTGTATGCCCTTTTATGCATAATATTTGACAAAGTTAAGGGTAATAACTCAGGTCTTGCTTAGTGAAATATCAAACAAAACACCAGACGGACAACTTCACATAATTTTACTATGTCAAAGTCCTTTCGAGATACACGCGGCACAAACTTTTAAACCATTTTTATGCATATTTTTGCCTAGGTCAATGGTCATTACTCTGGTCTGGCTATATGAAATCTCATTAAAAGACAGAGTTAACAACTAAATGGGCTGTATAACAATCCTGTGAATTTTAATGACTCTGGGTCAAATACTTTTTGAGACATGCACGGCACATATTCGGACGAAGTACGAACAAGGGCTAATCTATGTGTCCCCTCACCTCATTATTTTCTGACGTGGGGACACTATAGATAAAACAAAAATGCTTTTATTCATACATTTTGACACGTTCTTGATAATTTTAAGAAAATCGATCTATGTAAGGATGTAATTACATTTAATTGGCGTCCTTATTCGAATTTTTAAAAGTCGTAAAAATAAGTTATATTCTGTATAAAACAAGGGAATACCATTAAAAAGAATAATGATTTATTCTGCCTGTTTGATGGTGTTTGAGTGTTCTGTGTGTCCGGAAAACCTACCCTTATATTTTTTTACCAAAACAAGATTAACTAGAGATGAAATATTAAATGCTTTCAGATATGACATGGCGTTTTTGTGTGTCTCAGATACTTATATGTAATTTTGAAAATATTTAAGGTAGTTCTGCACGTTTGATAAACCGGAAATGATGGCGTAACGTCATTTTTCTGGAAAACATAGGGTAAAACCTGGTTTCGGCGTACGGAAATGAAAATCAATTAATGGCAACTCGTGAGTAATTTTTTTTTTTTCAATTACACTGTTACTATCTTTCAAAAGTAAACATCTGATATTAAAGCATCTGAGACGTTATATAATGTATTACTTAAATGATGTCTTAGATTATCTTGAAATGAGCAATTAAGGTAGTTCTGCACATTTGATCAACCGGAAGTGATGGCGTAACGTCATTTTTCCGGAAAACGTAGAATAAGGTGTCACCCCGGTATAGAAGTACTTCCGGGTCGTTGTATCCTAGAAAGTAGTTCTTTGAAATTTTGAAGTTCCCAATTTAAGGCTATCCCTACTTTGACATGTTATATTCCAAATGTATTTATTGATACTGTGTAATTTTTTTGTCATTTCTGATGTCTTTAACAGTTGTTTTATGTGTGTTTTTTCAGGATTACATTTCTGTGCGGAAGGATTAAAAAAATACACCAGACTGGTGGCCATGACAGATGTCAGTGGGAAATTTAAACATGGACTAGATACTTTGATGTGTAGCAAAAACGTTCATCGTTGATGATGGTGTTTTTCTGTGATATATTGACTAGGATAGTATTACTCTTCAGAAATACAGAGCTGTCAATGCTGCAATTTTGTTGTGAAATTCACAATCCATGTCCAAAAGTGCTTGTTTTACTATACAGCAAAGAAGGAGAAATTGTACTGGGCCGACACCTATATGGCAAATTCAGAAAGTGGAATATCTCAGCAACCATAGGTTTACAGTCATGAAACTTCACACACTAGTAGCTGATAACAATACAAATCAGTGGTTAAAAGGATATGTCCAAGGTTTGTGAACTTTTAATTTTATTCAAATTTTAAAAATTCAGTAGTTGAATTTTCTTTGAAATTTGAGTAAAAGTTGTCTCCTCTTGATTTGTCAGTCTTCTACTGTAGTGCAAAGACACTGAACAAGCAGGAAGCTTTAAAAAGGCTGTATAAAAAGAAGACACATAGTTTTTCACTTTAATTTTAAGAAAAAAATATCAATTTAAATTTCTTAAATTTAAAAAAAAAAAAAATCTATTTCGCATAGGGTCTCTTTTCCGAAGAATTTATAAGTATATATATGTGAACATGTTACATAGTGCCGCAATAGACCGTGGAGGAACAGTGTCGTATGTATGGAAGCTGTACATTTTGGACCGGATGGGTTAATTGAGGCTATAGTCGGTTTCGTAACAAGAGTCGGAGAGACTCAGAAATGCTTGTCGGGCCTGGATCCCGAACCAGTCACGGTGTTATTACACTGATGTTAAAGCCAGTCAGCAGGCGTCTCATATATGATATAAAGAAATTGCGTGAATGTTCGTTCCCTTGCGTATGAGACGCATGACTAATATTACACGAAATAATTATTTTTCTCATTTCAGTCAAATTCAATGTGCTACCGGCATTTTGGCATTGAAGGACATTGCTTACCGGTGTGCCGAGTGCATTTGTCGGCATAATTAATGTATAACAAGTTTTCTTTACACTGACAGGACATTAGTTGTATTACACAGGGAATTACATGGAGGTTGCTTCAGTGTGATAAAATAGTTGTTGCTGTTGTTGTTGTTTGTGTATTATTTTATTTATTCATTTGTTTTTTCAGTTTAGAACATATTCCGAGCTTTCAGCTTCAGCCCGCATCAGGCCGTCGTCAGACACATTCTGCCTTGAATGGGATGCTTCTATTCTGATTTGCTTTTCAGGTTTACAACGCAGGTCTGTGTTACTAAGAAACTATTTTACCGGGCTGATTTCCTGGGTCGGCCTCGTGCAGTTTCCTTAATATGTATTTGTCTTGGTACCGACTGGAAACACAACTTGACGGTATTTGTATTTCAGTTTTGCTCGATTCATTCTACTTCATTCTTTAGATAGGACTTTTCCTGTTGGGACTTTTATTCATGTTTTTCTGTATGTTGTTTTTTCATAGCATTTATGTGTTTCAATTCTTTTAAATGTGCATTTCAGATACTTTGTTGTTTGTGCTGAAAGAGGTTGTCTGGTAATACTTATTTTAATATTCTTTTCACTATTTCAGCTAACATATATGTAGAAAATTATTCAGTTGCAGTGTTTTAATGACAGACTTCCTGTAAAGTTCCTGAACCAGTTGATATCAGAATGATAAAGACATGATAGATGGTACCAATCTGTGAATATTATGTCACTTTTTTCTACAGGTGTTCCTGATCACACTTAGAACTATACACACACACACTCAGTTGTTTCTCAAAAAAGGCCGACACCGGTTCACGATCTTTCTTTTGTCATTTGCAGGCGATGAATTCCATACGTCAGTAGGAATTTAGAATCAAACAACCAGTCAGCAGCTACCCATAAACCAGACCAACCTATTAAGTCGAGCGGGCAGAAGCTGTGATTCCCAGTGTAACACCGCAGAATGACGGCTAGTTTTCGGTAAGCGATTTTCATTTTCCACCGGTGCATTTCACTCTGGTCCTAATGTCTTTAGTCAGAACTGTAGCCTTGTCAGTAACTGCTTGACAGTTTCAGGAGTACCCTGAGCTGTGTCTGGCTCCAGTTGGAGTTCTTGACCTTCCGCACTTGCCTGCTTCCAAGATGGTGCAGATCGGCTTTGCATTTGACGTTTCAGGCATTGCCTGGCTTAGTCGAAGAAATAATTCACTTTAAGATAGTCTGTGATGTGTTGGTCTGTTTTACTTCCAGCAATTGTCATAAATATAATCACATATTGGTGTTTGCTTGTGGGTTCTTTCAATCATTAAAAGTTTCATTTTTCTGCAATTGTAGTGGGTAAATTATGCATTTTTTACTAAAAATTGCATATTTTTAAAGTATATACTCATTTTGATACATCATTTTTCAAAATAAATAAGCTTAAAGTTCCATAAAACATACTATAAGCATTAACTAGTGATATCACAGTTGATTTCATGAAAATCTGATTGAAATTTTTAGAAGGAAGGCAAATTTTGTAATGTGCCTTTTTTCTTCAAAATTCCTGTTTCCGAGCCAATTTCTCCGCAAGGTAGGTCTAATGTTTGAAATGTTTCTGCGGTACAAAATTTTCTTTGCGATGACAATGTCTTGTGTAACTTTTCTCGCAAAACCCTAAGTTACAAGATTTGTGGGAAAAATTTGGCTAAATTAAAAATTTGATAAGATTTAGGTGTCACCCCGGTATAGAAGTACTTCCGGGTCGTTGTATCCTAGAAAGTAGTTCTTTGAAATTTTGAAGTTCCCAATTTAAGGCTATCCCTACTTTGACATGTTATATTCCAAATGTATTTATTGATACTGTGTAATTTTTTTGTCATTTCTGATGTCTTTAACAGTTGTTTTATGTGTGTTTTTCAGGATTACATTTCTGTGCGGAAGGATTAAAAAACACTACACCAGACTGGTGGCCATGACAGATGTCAGTGGGAAATTTAAACATGGACTAGATACTTTGATGTGTAGCAAAAAAGTTCATCGTTGATGGTGGTGTTTTTCTGTGATATATTGACTGGGATAGTATTACTCTTCAGAAATACAGAGCTGTCAATGCTGCAATTTTGTTGTGAAATTCACAATCCATGTCCAAAAGTGCTTGTTTTACTAAACAGCAAAGAAGGAGAAATTGTACTGGGCCGACACCATAAAGAGTGGATTCGGCGTACGGAATTGAAAATCATTTTATGAATTAATCGCAACATGTGTGTAAATTTATAACAATGACATTGTTGCTATATTTCTAAAGTCAAAATATGATATTGAAACATATCACACTTTAAATAATACAAAATAATGTCTTAAATTAGCGTGAAATGTCCGATTTACTTTAATCATGGTCAAATATCTCAAAAATAAGCACACGGACCCATACATTTTATTTCACTAAATTATAGTCAATGCCTTTATTTACAACTGTGAGAAGTTTCATCAAAATCTACATTGTAGAATAATTTCTGTTCACGAAAATATTCTGAAAGTTATGATTTTCCCATAGACTCCCATTATGAAATATTGCGTGAGGTCCATATTTTTCAAATCAGTCTAGCAAAAAATCAAGCAAACGACCCTATCTTTTTTATTTGCTTAATTTTCTAGATATATTCTGAAGTTTTGAAAAATCAGAGTTTAATCAAATTCTATATTGTAGAAATAATTTCGATCTAAACGTGCAGAACTACCTTAACTTTAACTAAGTATGGGCAAATGTCTAAAATAATACGCACATGCACCTATACATTTTACTTCACCACATAATAGAATTTATGTTTATTTACGAATGTGAGAAGCTTCATCAAAATCTACATCGTAGAAAGATTTCTATTAACGAAAATGTTACGAAGTTTGTGATTTTCCCGTAGAATACCATACTGAAAAAATGCGTGAGGTCCAAATTTTTTAAATCAGTCTAGCAAAAAAGAAAACAACAAGCACACGACCCTACCATTTTTTTTTCGCTGAATTTTCTAAGTAAATTCCGAAGTTTTGAAAAATCAGGGTTTGATCAAATTCTACACTGTAGAAACAATTTCGATCCAAAGGTGCAGAAATACCTTAAGAGTAAGTTGTAAAGATAATAAAATCATATGATGGCAAAGCTTCATTAAAATTATTATGTAAAGTTTAAAACAAGAGCTGTGCCCGAGAATGCTACAAATGTATGCGAAAAAAAATCACACATCATTTCGTGTCCTTGACCTTGACCCGGATCATAAGCGTGACACACCTTCTCAATATTATTAACATCTGTTAAATTATATTCAAATTCCTTGATAATTGGAGTTATGTACCAGACAAGAAACACTTTTGACTTCTAAATATGACCTTGACCTTTGAGCTAGGGGTTTAGGTCTTATGCATGACACCTCATCTTATTATAGGAAACTTTTATGCCAGATAATTTCAAAATCCCTTCATCAATGGCAGAGTTATGGACCGGACAAGAAACAGACCATATTAATCTATAACCTCTAATTATGACCTTGACCTTAGAGCTAGGAGTCTGGATATTGCGCTTGATAGGTCGTCTCGTTATGAGGAACATTAAAACCTAGTAATTTTAAAATCCCTTCATCAATGGCAGAGTTATGGACCGGACACGAAACATACCCTGTTAACATTTGTCTTCTAAGTGTGACCTTGACCTTGGAGCTAGGGGTCTGGGTCTTGTGCATGACACGTCATATCATTATGGTAAAACGTTATGCAAAGCTATTTCAAAATCCCTCCATGGATGGCAGAGTTATGAACTGGTCACGAAACAGACAATGTTAACCTTTTACCTCTATGTTTAACCTTGACCTTGAAACTAGGGGTCTAGGTCTTGACACGTCGTCGCATTATGAGGAACATTTATGCCTAGTAATTTCAAAATCCCTATATCAATGGCAGATTTATAGACAGGAGATGAAACGTACACTGTTAAACTTTGACTTCTAAGTGCGACTTTGACCTTATAGCTAGGGGCCTGGGTTTTGCGCATGACACGTTGTCTCATTATGGTGAATAGTTATGCCAAGTTATTTCAAAATCCCTGTATGCATGGAAGAGTTACAGCCCGGACAAGAATTGACCGGACGCACACCCGGTCGCACGAACGCACGCACGCACAGACGGACGGATAGTGCAATTTAATACGCCCACCTTTTGGGGCATAAAAAACTTAGTTGTTATTTCAAAAATGTTATGTCTGCTAGTTTAGAGATATAACTAGTGTTGCGCAAGATCTGGTGTCAAGTACCATTATAACAAATTTCACGGATGAAACAACATCCTATTTGATATTGCCAATGTTATTTTCTTACCTGGCATTCGTAGTTATCGTCATCTTTGCACACATCATGTTTGCATAAATATGTATAATTTGCTTTCAGGCAATGTTCAGGCATGAACATATCAACAACAAGAAATTGGTACTTTCGCACGATTCCATTAGGATTTAAAGGCTTACTCCAGGACACAGTTAAGTTTCTTTTATCAGTCTTTGTGTCTGATATTTCAACATTTTCAGGCGCTGCAATTTAACAAAGTCATGAGAAACTAAGCTGAATATATTAGGAAGAGATCATTTCCTTCAAAGTTATCTTGCTAGACTATAAGAAACGATGTTATTGTTAAAAATGTTTCTGGAAAAGCAAACAATACGACACAATCTTTCTAAATGTACCAAGAAAAATAAGTTTTGTACGTAAAATCAAAACTTCATCTGTAAGTTGCCTCTTGATTTAATGGATCACAGGAGAGAAAATAAAAAGGTATATGCGTCAAAAACAAATAAAATGTTATATTTATACGATGTTATTTGTTGTTTGATAGCTTTCTTCTCCTCAAAGTAACTTTTGGCTTGCAATGTTTTCCAGGTCAATTTAGTGACAATTTCAATAGCGTATTTAAAAAGCCCTGTTTGAAAGTGTTCTAATAGTAATATAATACTGGCTGAATGTATTGAATTGGAATACTGCTTAATGTAACTTTTATGTCCATTTTTATATTTATATAATTAAGAAAGCCATGTTGTTCTTAGGCTTTTTAATATATTTTGTTTTCATTTATAAAACTTCACGCTAAATGGAATTCCCTTTATTGAACTGTTAAAGTTATAGGTCTTAATAGAATGTTACAATACGTCATACAAAATGAAGCACAAGGACTTTATTTCATAATAATGCTTAGCAGAGGGAATGTACTTCTGCACTTAATTTCCGTTCAAGATCATCTGTCACTGTGAATAGTCATGGTACTAAACCCCTTCAGTTGAGTCAAAAATAACCTTATGATTGTTCATGGCAAATTAATATAGTGTGTACATGTATTTGTATTCCTCTTAATGGCGTGTATCAATTTATAAAGTAACATTAAACCCCTTAGATACCAATTAATGTGAACAATTATGTACAACTTGAAAATGAGACATTTTCATATAAAAGGAGTTATAAGACTAAGTCTTGCTATGTTTACTTATATTTCACTTTGAAAATTCATATTCCAATCCCATAAGTTGAATCAAAGTAATTAGCATAAACGTTACAATTTCATAATAGTACAGAGAAATAACTTTATCATCGTTTTGAGCAGGCTAATTATTATTATGCCGTTCAATTCCTTTTACAGACATGAAATATACCAAGTTACGTTAAATTCACTTCAAATGAATACAATCAGAACGTTTTGTATATAAAGTAAGGAAGCTCACTGGACACGTTTTGTCGACTTGCTTATGGGTCGACATGTTTATGTAAATTTGCAATGAAGTATATACATTGGTTTCATAGCTGGTGAAGGAAAATAATTTTGCCGCATGTTCTTAGTACAAAATCCACATTCAAATTCCAGAGGGGAATAGTTTTGACAAAATAAAACACAGAATTGTAGAACTTTACTTGATATGTATTCTTGCCTTATGATGATGATTATTATTATTATCATTATTATTATAATCATAATGCCAATAATATATAGTATTAAACACAGGGTTGTATGACGTTTCAGTGTATGCATATGAAATATTGAAGGAATCTGCACTTAACGGATACTGACTCGGTGTTCCATCAAGTATCTTTTTTTCGAAGAAATTTCTTTAAATTAGGTGGTACTCAATAGTGTTTTGCAATATTTGTCCTTGAAACTGCTTTATATACAAAAACGTTCAGAAAAAAGTACAAGTTCCTGTTAAATCTTTCAACTGAACAAACAATTTTATGTATAAGATTTTTGTTTCGTAATAATCTGTATCAAAATACAGAAAACATGTTGTTTTAATGATTATCGTATTCATGTTTATCAATGTGGACGAAACGAGAAATAAAAGTTAACTACCGACACCAACCAATCTTAATAAGGGCATGGTACGACCTAGTAATACCCATGTTTGATACAAGTAAGTATAAATGCAATTAATATAATATGTATTTTTTGTAAGGACAAAACAGAATTTTACATTAAACGCAAATTACCTGTTTCTTTTGAAGTCGCATTTAGCTGAACTTGTAGTGGTTTGCCGACCTGATCTCCAATATTAGTTGTAATACTGACACTACAGTTTGTTCCGGGATCTAGATATTTTGCGGTTGAGTACAATGCCGTCTCTGTATAAGTTTGGTTTTCCTTTAGTGTTGCATTTACATTTGGGCTTTTACATGCAAAGTTGACAGTGTAGTTGTCTGCATATCCTTCTTTAGGCTGTATCCATTCAATTGTTATAGAGTCGTTAGTCGTGTTGGCAATAAATACATACGCAACTTCTGCTGGACCTGCAATAAAGTACTAAGTCATATAAGTAATAAAGATGACACAAGAAACTTTTAAATCTTTTAAATTTAGTTTGAAATTACTGAAGTGAACGCTTAGCATTTATTAACAAACGAATTGTACGAGTTGGGCAATAGTTATATATAACAAAGTGAGATGTATAGTTTCACCAAAGAATTGCTGAAATAGACAGCAGACGATAGGTGTCATATTGTTTTTCGTATTTTATCAAAACTATAAATTATTCAAAGTACTACATTTAGAATATGAACAAGAATTAGATTTTCACAATTTTATTCAAGGTAAAGTGTCAAAGAACAAGTATCGGTGTTTGCCTCTTAATAAAGCATAATAATTCAAATAATAATCACAAAATAAAGTATAACTACACTTGATTTTCGTTTTGCTTTATACTCACGTGTAAATGTTGTTATTGTAGAAAACCCGTCACTCGTAATTCCAGTAAGAACTGTGTAAACCTCGAAAGTGTATCGAGTGCCAGGCGTTAGTTCTGATAATACTGCTCTCTCTTCAGTGCGATTAAATATTCTCTCAGTTTTATTGTTGTACTGAATTTTGTAATAGTCGAATATTAAGTCATTGTTTCCAGAAAGATCTATTGTAACATTTTTAAAATCAACCGTGCCTCGAACTGCAGTGGGTCTTTTGGGAGCTGAAATTATAACATAATTATTGCAGACCTAAACAGTTAAAAACAATATTTTCATACGTATGAAATTTAATACTTTTATTTTGTTTGTCTTTACGTTTGTGCTATCTCATGACATTTATATTTGTTTTTCAATGTATTTATAACAGATCCAAATATGGCTATGTATCAGTAGGAGATTTTCAAATGACAAATATTCATATTTTTACCAGTTTTCTGTTTTAATAAATATTTCGGATGTGTATTATTCTATATAATAATATTCACATTAGAAGTTTTATTTAGTTTTATTTCTCTTGATATTATTTTCTATCTTCAATGGTTTACAATAAATTAACTGTACTATAGCTATAAGTAAAAAAATGGGATTTGTATAACAAACCTGAATATGAAATCCCTATCCCTGGGTTTTTACTTTTCAATATAGTTTTGCTTGTATATTTAACAGCATATGCTTGTATTTTGTACAATGTAGCTGCTGTAAGATTGTGAATTGTCTTTTTCAAGATTCCCTTGATATGAGTTTCAGTGATACACGAAACATTGCAAATTGTAAACTGGAAGTAATCGTACATATCATCCCAAACTTCATATTGGACTGTAAAATTAGTTTTATGCACCATCTGTTTTGGTATATCAATAGAGTGAAGATTACTTGGTCCTGTATGAAAATAGTCCTTAGACTAAATATTTCCTAGGCTTCAAACAATAGGTAATAAGTCATAAATGGTAAATATCACAAATTGTAAATCATTGAAACGACAGTTAAGCACAGTTATATGTACCGTTATGCGTTAGGCAAATTACAGAGCAAACCTTGTAAATGGAATATGAACCGCCAAAGCAATACGTTAGCAAGTTTTGTTTCATTCACTCTTTTAACTATGCATCACGTGTCCGAATAACCTGCAGGGAACTGGTATATTTGAGAGGCAGAATTGAACTGTCTATGTATTTGAAGAGACTTGACAACATCGATTTCAAAATTGCGTAATCAAGAAGCATCATTTTTACTTTACTTGTAAAATAACAGAGCATAATTTTCAAATTCCTCTTTTAAATTTGAAAAGAATAAGAACTTGAAAACATGCTTGTAAATGCTTTTAATGTCGTATTGTTGATGCTGTAGAAGCCCGGAACTAGTGTATGCACAGTAATTCTGTATTCTGTTCCAGGCTGTAAGTTATCAAACTGAACTGAAGACACATTCATAGGCACCATCTTGGTGTTGAATGTTTGTTCACCAGCTGATAGATCAAAAATTTGCAACATCCAATGTGTGAAATTTGATGCTGGATCTTTGTAATGTACGCTCAAACTGTTGTTGCTAATGTTGTCTTCCGGGATGAAAACTTTATTTGGAAGTAGTGGTACTGAAAAGTTACATATATGGAGTTAAGGATTATTCAACAATGTTCGTATATCTATGCCAGAAGAGATATAAGCGGTGATGATATTTTGTGGAGGGGCGCTTTTAACATTTCAAGCTACTACTGTTTTAATGATAAACGATTTTTATCCAATATTCCGAAAGTTTAGGATTTGATAAAGGAGAGTGTGGCGTCTTGGAAACGTTCAAAACTATGATGATTTTATATTTTGAAAATCGCATGTTTCTTATCATTTGAATGAGGTCTAAAACAAATTCTAAAGGAATTGGACTTTTCATATCAAGGATTGCATAAATCACAGCAAACCCAACTGACAACGGAACCTCGACGAGAATGTTGGCATATAACGTAAGGTTGAGTTGATGTCTTGATATGAATAACTAAGACAAGTACCAACTAAATGTGCTGTCGCCAGTAGTATCTATCAAACTAAAGTAAACAGGGTGGAGAAAAGTACACAAAGTTAAAGCAACCAAGTTAATATTTCTGATATTATTCGCGTATTACTTGCGTATGACTTAAGTTGAGGGATATCCAAACGGTACATGTATCTCAAAAAGCACCAAAAGGAAGGTTATTATGAACATATTTTAAGGAAGATATTTTGTTTCGAAAAACAGGCAGTGAAATGAAGAAGTATCTCATTGATATTTCTCAGTATTTTGTATTTATTTGTCTTTGAAATGATCGATAATTGACAGCTGCGCCAGGAGTTATGTGATAACATATATTTATTCGTCTTTCGTAACAGTGTAGAAAATATATATATATATACACTTGACAATGAAAAGACTCGGCACAAGATGGAAGTCTATAAATCAAATAAATAAAATGACTTCACATGCCTTTCCAACAGTATTTAATTATAAAAATACAAACTAGTTTCGCCTATCGGCTCATCAGTGTATATACAATGTAACGTGACGTTTATATATATACACAATAAACTACATCTCACTACTGGATGCACGTACCATTAAACCTGGTTTAAAACACTGTAAAATATCCATTAATATAGGAAAATCTGTTAATTTACCCCATTAATTCTTGCATCACTTTGTATAATAGGTTTCACAATATTAAAAGGGTTACATGTTAAAATTCAATTAAAATTTTTGACCATAAATCATGCCGTTAAAACTTAGTTTGGTAGCTAAAAAAGTTAATGGTTTTGAAAAAATAGTAAAATTCTGTATATTTTGAATTTAACAGGATTATTCATTGCACTTAAATTTGATTGACTGCCCATTAAATGTTCAGGGTATGTACAATTTTGTTTAAGAGTAAACTTAATGGCCCTTAACAGCAATGTGATGCCCATTAAATCCTAAATTCTGGAAAATGTGATTCGTATATCTTCAGAAGCACATTTTTTTGTTTGTTGTTTTGTTTGTTTTTGGCTTTCACTCGTCCCATTGAATGCTTATTATTCCTGTCCCATATTGTTCTAAAATGGATTTTAATCATAATAAATACATACTAGCACACATCGTCTATAATATATCATGATGTTATATTTTGTTGCATTAAAGTTATTTCCCCTTGATGCAATTACGCCATGTTTTTCAAATGTTTGCAAATTGTGTTCCTACAAAGAATCGGATTTATTTCGATAAAAGTCGGATGAAAACATATTAATTTATTTGATAACATTAATCTTTTTGTTTGTTTTCCCTGTCCAAATAATCAGCATTAAATTTTGTATAAGAAAGTGGGTGGGGTAAGGAATTTACATTATAAAATGTGTTCAGAACAGTTTAGATTTTTAATTTTTCCAATCCTTGAGTAGAAACTAATGTTTATAGAGGAGTGAGCAGTACACATGATTGTGAAGGTTTACAGTCCGATTTAGATTAATTTGGGGCATGGGCAGATCAATGGCATCTTCGTTTCAATGACTCAAAGAGTTAGTTACGCTTGATTGGGGAGAGCTACTTGTGATGCAATCCCTCGAACATTTGCTCTTAGCTGTTTAAGTGCATGCGCCTGAGCACAAAATACTGAAGGAATGCTAAATTGCGATCGCCCATTGTGTGCTGACATTGTCATCAACAGTAGCTTTTTGAATACACATGACGCCTAATGTCTGTACTAATAAAAACTTGGTCAGAATATTTGTCAATATAAAAATGTTGAATAGTTAAAACTACACACATGGTCACTTGATCTATTAAACTGGTAACTGTAAACCCTTCTCAGTGCAACACAATACGATACAATATCCATTTATTTTCTCATTTCATATGAACATATGAAAGGATGAGGATACAATATGACAGATGTATGTACGAGGCTGTTACATGTGTTTACATTACAAAATAATGAGAGAAAAATGAAGAATCAAATATTCTTTTAGCATTTTACAAAACAGTACACATGTATAGATCCTATTACATGTGCAGTGATACGTAGTAGTTTAAATCAATGCGGCAAATATCAGTATGAAGTTGGTTATCTTAAAATGTCTACGTCTGATGGCAAATTTTAATGGCTCTTAATTTGATATAACATTTAAATATTACTAACCCATTAAAATTGAATTTGACATATTTAATGAGACCATTAATCAATTTTTAATAATTAACGGCCAATAACCCATTAAAATTGAATCTGACATATTTAATGAGACCATTAATCATTTTTTAATAATTAACGGCCATTAACAGAGTATTAAAAATCAATGGCCCGATTAGTATTTACTAATTAGTGTGGAATTAAGGATTACTATTTTAATGGTACATTAATTTCATGCCAATTAAGATTTTTAATGGAGTTTTAAGGAGCCAATTAACTAATTTTAATAGTTTATTTAAAGCAGCTTTCCATGGCCATCAAAGTCGTTTTAACAAGGTATATTTTACTAGGGTTTTAATATACTTATTTCATCGCTTTTTAATGTATGGCATTAAAACTATACTCATGAAAATCTCATTGAATAGTAAAAAGTAATGTGTGAATTTTAATGGTGACCTGTTAAAACTCTTTTAAAACGTTTGAAAAAATTAAAGTCAATTTCATGACTCTTTTAATGGCATGTGCATCCAGTAGTGGCTATCAGCGGAAAGTCGGAGCAGAGTTTTACATTATAATTCCGGTCTTGTCGTTTACTCTTAAAATTAGATCCACTACCAAAGACGTTACCCTCAGACGCCGATTTAATACAGGGAAAGTTTATGTTGTAGTTTTTGGCATTTGACCGTCAAGTGTGAACTTGAACTAAATGACCTGGATTGTACCTTCTCCAAGTCGTCTTGACGAGGTTAACAATCAGTGCTAGTTACCAATTGTTGAAAACAATTGCCGTACACACAATTTTACTAATTTCATGAAAATTTTCCAAATAGTTCAAAACCTTGCACGTGGTGACCTAGGTGTGTATTCTGCATGTCGTCTCAATGGGATAAGTTTAATAAAATTTTAGAAGATATGAAGCGGCGACGAATTTAAGCTCTTTGACCATTAACCTCCAAGTATTATCTTTACACCGAACCCGAGTTGGCCGCTCCATACGTTGAGTTAAAAGAAAGATTATGCTGAAAGAATTGAAGGCAATCTTGTTCTTTCAACTGTTTAAGTTTTTAGAAGAATGTTTTCTTAATTTCTCTCAAAGAGAAATTCTTCGGTTTGCCAGTACAACGTCTTGTTTTTGTTTTAGCGCGCCGTTAAGATCACGTTTTTACTATATCTGATTCTGGTAACTTGAAAGATTTCTAGGTTTCAATGGGACTATTTGATCTATTAAATCCGTGACAGCTTTCATTTTTAAAGGCTTTGTATTGCAATATCCTGATATACAGTGTAACTTTTATGTCAAATAGAAGGTCTCCATTGATGTTAGAAGTATCGTTTTGCTTTTAAAAGGTATATTTCATTGAATTCTGTGGCAATCGTGTAATATTCAAGCAATGAAAACTTTCCAGTATTTCTTTTGAAATCATATTGTTTATATAAGGTATTATTATTTATCGGTATATGCTAACTAAGATTTTCTGAAAGATTTATAGCAATCCATCAACAATAAAACCAGACCTGATATTTTAAATAATGTTGGAGTTCCAGTTGAATGCATAATACACCAAAGATGAATTAAACACTAATTAAGGTATCTTGAAACTTTCAAAACTTTCTATAACTACTTACGGAGGTATGTACTTTAATTCAATAGTTCTGCCGACAGGCGCTTTCAAAGGTTTTTCTCATGAGGAGAAAAAGCGTTTCCTCAGCTCATGAACTGCTTCGTGTTTTAAACAAGTTACTTCTTTACCATTTTCACTTTGCTTTAGAAAAAAACACATATAACAATTAATTAATGTTTCTTCTGACTTTATGCGATCAAATAATACGAAACATAAGGGGTTAACCGTAATGCAATGGAACCACTGACCACTGTCACGTGACTGAGACACGTGATGAAAACGCTAATTTTTGCATAGGTAGACACCAGGAAATGAAATACTTACTTAAACTTTCATTTTACCAAACAGATTCAAGACAAATTTTGAAGCATATGACGTACTTTAAAATTATCAGCAGACATTCCTCTTTACAATCAATCATCAAAAACGATGAAGCTCGTCTTTACTAGTCTGGAAATTGACACATTATATTGATATGGACTACATTCGAGTAGACCGTAGACGTATATCCGACAATTTCTTTTTCGGCACCATTGGGTATCCCCGTTTATTCCTTTACAAAAACATACACATAATACTATAATCCAGCATACAAAAGCAATGCAATAAAATGCAAACAACACAATGAATAAAAGAAAATAGTTTTTCAATAAATTATCATATTTATCAAATATGTATCGATTCAGATATAATATGCTTTACATATGTAGAAGGAAAGTAGTTTTAGAGGAAGATGTGAGGCTGATTGAAAAAAGAGGATAAATAACAGATGAGGAAAGGGTATTGTTTCCGTTTATCTATATTGAATTTATGCTAAAAAAGGTATGAAGTTTTAGGGTAGCTAAATTTTAGTTGGCCCTAGGTCGCTCACCTGAGAAATAGACCATAACAGTGTAAACGTGTTTGACCTAGTGACTCATGGAAGAAATATTCTGACGAATTCTCATTAAATCTTGAGCAAATATCTTGAGTGTAAACATGTATTGTTTTATTTGACCCAGTGACCTAGCTTTTGACCCCAGATGACACATATTCGATCTTGACTTAGATTTCATTACGACAATTTTATGAATATCTAGTGTATATATCCACTGCGTACACAAGGGTTTTCTTTAATTTGACCGAGTGATCTTGTTTTTAATACCAGATAATCAACATTCAAACTTGACCTATATTCCATCCAGACATACATTCTGATCAAATTTTATGAAGATTCGGCGTAAAATGCAGTCCCTATTGCATACACAAGCTTTTTCTTTGATATGACCTTGTAACCTAGTTTTTGACCCCAGATGACCCGTATTCGAACATGACATATATTTCTTCAAGGCAATCATTCTCACTGAAATTCATGAAGATCAATTAAAAATACAGCTACTATCAAAAACACAATGTTTTCTTTGATTTGACCTAGTGACCTAGTTTTTAATCCAATTAACTCGGCCTAGATTTCATTAAGGTAATCATTCTGACCAAAATTCATGAAAATCAATTGAAAATTACAGCCTCTAACGCATACACAAGGTTTTTCTTTGATTTGACCTAGGGACCTAGTTTTTAACTCCAGATGACCCATTTTCAAACTTGGCCTAGATTTTATCAAGGTAATCATGTGGACAAAATGAAGATCAATTTAAAAATAAGCCTCTATCGCATACACAAGCTAAATGTTGACAGACAGACGACAGATAGACGCCGGATATCGGACGATCACAAAAACTCACCTGGGCATTTCTCAGGTGAGCTAAAAATACAAAAGCATTTTTTTTTACATTCGTACCTATTGGTGTTGGTTATTTGTCTGATATTTTCAAAGCTTGGAGACAATGTACGATTACTACAGTACTTTAGAGTGTAGCGGAATTCAGGATACAGAGGATATGTTTATAACTTTGAATATTTATAATTGAATTATTATTTTTCAGATCATTCTTTCACTAACATGCAGACAGCGTCCTGATATACATCTAATATGTTTGCTTTTAACTTTGCTACGTTTTATATCTCATCAAATTAAAATGAAAGCTATCCTTTACTGACTATATCAGTGTGTATCAAAAACACTTCAGTGTATGAAATGTATTTGATTGAAATTTAAAAATGTGAAAGTTTTTGAAAATAAAATACATTATTATTCTGATTTATAGTAAAATAAAGACTTGGAAAGTTTGTATATGTGTTGATATTTAACTAAATATTGAAAAACATTATCAAAGCTATTCTACAAATTATAGACCAGCGCATATGTAAACAATGACATGGAGAGAAAAACACATAACTTTCCATTAAAAGAATATCTGTTTTCTGACTGATATACAGACAAAAAATACAAAATGGGTGGACGGATAGCTCAGTGGTTTGCACACTGGCCTTCCAATCCTGAGGTCGGCGGTTCGATCCCCGGCAGCTACTCGGGAATTTTCAGAAACGCTTTTCAGTGTTTCTCACCCAACTAGAGGTGTACTGGTCAGGAACCCAATCCTTGCGTGTATCAGTGCTATACACTGGACACGTTAAAGAACCAGGCTGTCTATTCGCAACGAGCTAGGCTAAGTTAGCCGGACAAGCCTGTATCTGATTTCTGATCTCTCTGTCGTGGGGGCTTTGTCTTACTCTGTCCCTCTGGTCAGATCGCTCTGTGTCTGTACTAGTAGAAAATGAATTATGCGCCCTGTGTGGCTGCATTTGAACTATGTAAAGCGCCTTTGATCGAGAAATTGATCATGAAAAGGGCTCTATATAAATCTGGTAAAATAACAAAATTTCGTTTCTTTGAAGAGAATGCTGGCAAAATTAGTTAGCTACCCGCTATACCCTAAAGCAATGTACCGATTATTGACATTTTAGCTCACCTGAGCACAAAGGGCTCAGAGTGAGCTATTTTGATCACTCACGGTTCGTCAATCCGCCCACCCACACTTTTCTTATTGAGTAGAACTTGATAAAACTTGGTCATGATATTTCTTCGGATGTCCTCTTTCAAAGTTGTTCAAACTACTAAGCTTGGTTGCACATAGATCTCGCCAAAGCTAAAAAATACATCTATCAATATCTCCTCTTAAACCGCAGCCGCAGGTCCAATTTTATTATAATTTCACACAAATCGTTCTTTGGTAACCATCTGTCGAAGTTGTTCCAATTATTACAATTCATCAAAAACATGGCCTCCAGTAGGCGTGGTCACTTTTCCTTATAAATATATTGTGGAAACTGTAAAAATCTTTTTGCATGACACTGCTTGCCCGATTTTAAATGAATTTCGCATAAATTGTCCCTCTGTAATCCTCTGCCAATATTGGAAACCATAAATTCTTAATATATAAAACTGCTGGTCCAATTTTGAAATAAATTGACACAAATGGTCCTTATATTAATCATTTTCCAAGATTTTGTTTTCAAATTATATAGATTTTAAAAACATCTTAACGTCAGATGTCGTGGTCACTTTTCCAAACATCAATATAGTGGAAACTTCAAAACTCGTCTTGTATGAAACTCTTGTCCGACTTTTTGAATAGTTTCATACACAAATGGTCCTTGTGTGACCATCTACTAAGATTGTTTAAACTATTACGATTTGTAAAAACAGCATGGCATTGGGGCGTGGTTACATCTCTTTATGTATAAAGTAAATTTTGAAAAACAAATTCTTATATGAAACTGCTGGCCCGTATTTAAAATATTTTCACACAAATAGCGTGTGACCCTCTACTAACATTATTTTGTTTCTTCGAACAACAAGTCCTCTAGGGAATATGTTCACTTTTTCCATGTATGTACAATTTATGCATGTTGTTCTATATCTCTGACTTTAATAGTTTATCATTTCTGCATTGGTTGCTAGATTATCTTTATTAATGGACCCGTCAGCAATGAAAGAAAAGCAAAATTATTGTTTCATTTTGAAAACTCTAACTCAGTTTCCATTAAGAATTTAAAAGTGAGATACGCTAGAGCAATTCTGAGAGTTTTTTATGAATTTGATTCAAATATTGATGCAGAAAAATATGGAAAGTATTTAATGGACAATCAACTCATAATTCTTATTCAAATGGCAACTGATTACTTTATTCAAGTAGGCTTTCTTTCAGCTGTTCATAGTCTTTTACTGTAAAGGTAGTAAAATTGGTTTTGAGCAAGCACTGATATGCTCACGTGTCAACTGGACTATTTGTGAAAAAGAGGGCCATGATGGCCCTATATCGCTCATTTGAGTTTAGTTGTTTGCTTTAACAGTTAAATATTTCTACTAAATAGATACAAGTAGGTAATATGTATGTGTACTATGTGTTTCTTTCTGGAGGGGGTGGGGGTGGTGGTAGGTCGGTGCTGGGGAGGTGGTGATAATGCTTTTTGATGTAACAGAATAACTTCTGCAGTTTTCATAAAGGGTTACCCAATAAATACTTGTGTATTAATTTTTGATATTTTCACACTTTGTTAGATTCGTTGTTGTTGTTTTTTGTTTTTTTCTTTTTTCGTTTTATTTTTTGCGTTGGCCAAAACGACACATAAAAGTTTCAAAAATTCGTAATGACTCGATATAACAGGCACCATATATAGTGTTCCACTTGAAGGAATACTGACAAATAATTTTGATAATTGTCTTTGTTATACGTATTAATGCAGTGAGTAGTGGGAATTTTACCCGATTAACCATTAATGAGATCGGCATATTGAGATAAGTCAGTTTTTTTTTTCAAATCTGTCACACCGTTCTCTCAAGCAGGGAGCAGTGTATAAAATATCGTAATGCGTTATATGACATCTAAAAGAGAAATTTGCCCACTGTCTGAAACTTACTTACCAGATTGGGTTAGTTCTTCTGTGTGATATGGGGTACCCGTGCTGGCATGTAAAATCTGAAATACGTAAACTGTATTAAAAATTTGTCAAGAGTAACAACCAAAACAGTTATTAAAACATTGTCTCTACAGTCAAAGAATAGTTTGTTTATCAACAACTTGAGAAGTTTAAATTTGTACCAGAAGTTGTTTAGGTTATATCAGAAAAAGATGCTGAGGCTACATCAGAAATAGATGTTGAAGTTGTGTAGGATGTATATGCCGCAGTAGTATTAAGAAAAGAGGAAGAAACCGTATCACAAGTATATAACGAAGCTGTATCAGAGATATTTATTCCAGTTATATAAGAGTACATGTTAACGCATTAAAAGTATATGTTACAGCGGTATCGGGCTAAATGTTACAGTATTTGTCAGTTGTATCAGGACAGACAGAGTCTCTGAATTTGCATAAGAACTAAAAGCTAAGGTTGTGTTAGAAGTAAATGTTGAAATTATATCAGAAGTAGATGTTGCATTCAAATGTATCAGAAGTAAACGTTGTAGCAGTATCAGAAGAATATGTTGAGTATTGGGTATTCAAAGTTGTACTAGAGGTATTTGTTAAATTTATATCAGAGTTAGATGTTGCAGTCGTATAGGAAAAAGATGTTGAAGGTGTATCAGAATTAGATGTTGCTGCTGTACCAGAAATGGATTGTCAATAAAACAAGAACGCCATGATGGCCCTATACCGTTCACCTGAGTTGCTTGCTTGAACAGTTATAAGCTTCTACTTAATAAATACAGGTAGGCAATAAATATGTGTATGTGTTGTTTGTTTTAATCATAGGGGATGATTTCAGTAATTTTGGTAAAGTCCTTGGCTCTGTGGTTTTGGACAAGAACACTCTTACAATTTTCACTATATTAGTCTTTCGATTGTCATAGCAATAGAGTTCTGTATATAAATCAATATTTGAAACATATTTAAAGAAGAAATAGACCTGTAAAGTTTCATCAAAATTGGCCCCGTGGTTTAGGAGTAGATATTGTTTAAAAGAAAGTGTTGACGGACGACGGACGGACACCAGACGGTGAGCAATCATAAGATATCACACAGAGCACTTTGTGTTCAGGTGAGCTAATTAACTAATTTAAAATCATATAAAGCAAGTCTAAAAATTCTTTATAGTTTTTACCAAATTGTTGCATTTTGTTACAAAATGTACATCTCAGTCAATAGCAAAACTGCCAACTAAAAGGCCAAAAGGACAGTGCCTGCACATGATTTTCACAAACATAATTTATTATATCAATAATTTCAAAACCAGAGGACATCATATATACAAATATACGTAAAAATACACAAAAGCTGTTCTAGAATTCAAAGATTTTCTGGGAAAGCGCGTTCCCGACCCAAAAAAGTGATCCTGCACATGCATGCTTGCACCACCTTCACTTGTAGCTGGCTACGCCCCTTGCAGTTATGCAAGCGTCATTTGCATTCTTTTACTTATAAACTCAATATCAAATATATAACAGTTGTTTTAGCAATTTGACAACAAACAAAAGAGCGCTAGCCTCGTTCTAGGTTAGGCAATGTTAAAATGACACATTCATCAGATTGTAATTTAGAAAAATATACTTACCAGAAGTATTAATTGGAACGTTGAAATACTTAAATTGCTTGTCATTTTGAAATTCTTCTCAATCTGCAAGATTAATAAAAGCAATATTGCCATTTTGATTAGCAGTTTTATTGCTTTTGGAACCCAAGATTCGGGAAATTGTAAGTTTAAAAATGGTTCAAAGCATGCTTAGTAGAGTGCTAGATGCGGCATGAAGATGAAACATAAAATATGTAACAAACTCTTCTCAAAACAGACTGTGAATATTCTTGCCCAAACATTGTCCAAAATAGGTTTATTTTGAAAATTTTGCTTTAGTTCGGCTGTTTGCAATCGAATCTCGGTATTGCTTTGAAACGACACCCTTGCCCAAGCAAGTTCCCCTGCAGTGAAAGAAACACGGTAAAGTATTGTCAGTTATCCTTTTTACAGCTAGACAAATTGCAAATATCTATAATAAACAGTAATGATAAACACAGTGCAATTAACATTTCTGTTATCTTGTAAATGTCTATCGATAACTTAATTTTAAGTGTTCAGATATACATGTACTTGTAGTCTTGTAAATTTTCTTATGTCGTTTTTAAACAGTCAAAGCATATGTTATTCATTCTGAAACTAACAATTAATTTTACGTACTTTGTGGACAATTTGAGCTGATATAAGTAACGACAGCTTACTTCTGTCAGGAGGTCTTAGAGCCACGATTGACATAGAGGTAGATGTATTGACCTCCTAATCGAAAACAAAAGCTTTGTAGTACTATATTTGTTCCTTTTTCTCAAAGTACGTACTAGGTTACTTTTCTGTTAATTTTTTATGCATGTGTGGAAGTTGTCAAACTCATCATATTAATAATTGATGTAGGCCTGAAAGTGGAAAGCGTTCCGAAAACATGTTTTCGGTTTTGATTTTATCTCAAAACGTTGAATACTTAAGATAACGTCTAGATTTAAAATCACATTTATCTCAGTCCTGCACCTTGTTACTCACATACGAAATGCAGTTAATAAACAATTATTGCAATGCGCAGTATTTTACCGTCTTGACTTTATGGCTCTGTTTTATAGCAACTAAAGGAATGCGCAGTATTTTACCGTCTTGACTTTATGACTCTGTTTCAAAAAGTTGCATAAACACACAGAATCCGTAAATGAGGAAATCGCCTTCTCCATATTCTTTGTATGCTCAATAGTATTCTTTTACAATGAAATGGTATAAAACAACCAGAGAATAAAACATTAGTCAAACGAAAACCTGCATACATTTGAAAGACGGTTGAGCATTCATACCCAGGCAACTCAAGTTCGTTCTGTCAAAATAAGTTATATTCCCAAAATGCTGAAGTATGTCCTTTATAGATTACATAGGCAGTGCAGTTAGTAAGTGGGTCGCTCAAGTTGTGTTTTATGTATACACTTCAAGGAATTTAGTTTTTTACTATTTATTTTGGTTAGAATACACACAAGAGACATAAATACATTAATTGATTTAAGACAGAGATAGAAAATGATGGGGGAATTTTTACTGATAAATTAGCAATGAGACAAAATCTTAAAAATGCGAGACATGTGACATATTTCACTTCGAGTTGATATTTAAATCTTGGGGCAAAGTGAATAGGGTAATAGATCAAATACTCACGTTTACAGATTCAGTGAAGGACTGTCAAATTGTCACATCAATGTCAATATCCTCTGTTTAAACGTCTTAATACCGCTCTTTCATTGTTCACAACTATTTAAATATTTTGCGGCAACAAACTACGCCAATAAAACTAATCAGTTTCAAATTTGATCACTGTATTTTTTTTCAGCACGTTTATGATACATCTAGTCGAATATTTCAATTTAAACTTCCTGTTTTAGTAAAACTTCACGTGACATCTACGATATCTACAGATAACAACACTTTGTATCAAAATATGAAATCTGAGTGCATTTGTAGTAGTTTCTTATTAGGTTTGATATTAGATGACTTGTGAATTATTACAACGCACACAAATATGTTATATAACATCTACTGATGTTAAGCCTGTAAAACGGAGGTTTCGATCCCCTTAACACTCATTTCCAAGCATGTGATGTGCATTAAGGTAGTTCTGCACGTTTGTAGAATTTGATTAAACTCTGATTTAGAAAATTCAGCAAATAAAAATGATCGGGTCGTGTGCTTGATTTTTTGCTAGACTGCTTTGAAAAATTTGGACCTCACGCAATATTTCATAATGGGAGTCTATGGGAAAATCATAACTTTCCTAACATTTTCGCAAATAGAACTTTTTCTACAATGTAGATTTTGATGAAACTTCCCGCAATTGTAAATAAACACATGGCCTATGATTTGGTGAAATGAAATGTGTAGGTCCGTGAACTAATTTTGGAGATATCTGACCATGATTAAAGGGAACAGGACATTTCACGTTAATTTTAAGACATTATTTTGAATTTTTTAACGTGCCATATGTTTTAATATCATATTTTGTATTTAGAAATATAGCAACAGTGCCATTGTAACAAATTTACTCACAGGCTTTGAATAATTCATAAATCGGTTTTTATTTCCGTACGCCGAATCCAGGCTTTATTCTACGTTTTCCAGATAAATGACGTTACGCCATCACTTCCGGTTTTTCAAACGTGCAGAACTACCTTAACACACGCATTAACGAGAGTCAAAAGTAGGTCAAACCATATTTTAGGCATTCCTTCAAAGATATAAACAGAATAAAACACAAAGCAATACAGCAAACAATAATTATGTTACCTGAAACCAGTCATGTCATCGTGATCCTGACTTAAAGAGCTTTCTAGTCAATTCGCAACCTCTGACTGCATATATGTTGAAAGTCATGTTAAATATGAAAAAATAGTATTTACACCACAGTTCTCTTTCGTTTATTCAACCCTGAAGCCACATGTCTGTAGAATCATAAAAGGAAAATGTACAAACTAGGTAAATGTAACTTTATGAACACACATAACCAGGGTTATTAGTATCAAGCTGGATAAATCAACAAGTTAAACTTTTGGAAAGGAAACACCAAAACAGACAAACATATGTATTTACATGTAGGGCTAATATTTCTTTCTCATTTGCAGTGGGGTAGGGCGGAGGCAAAGGAAGGTACTATGTCTTCTTATGACGCTTTCCTCTGTGCAAAATGAGAGGTGGGCCCAGTGACGGCAGATATCACATTGACCCCAGTTGACGAATTGATGCAGTGCATTTCACTGTGCTTAAGGGCTTAGGAGGCGTGAATTTTTCACAGATACAGCACTTTTCGTCGTCTACGATCTCTTTACTATCTGCAGAAATGTAACCATCAGTGTCAACGCTTATTCCAAGGTCTGCATTTACTTTCTGTAACCCGCATGTCGATGCTTTTGGGCTTGGTAGGTAGTGATTGGTTTCTCTTGGTTTTTTTCTGGTATTCATGCTTGGTCCTGTCGTCATAGCACTTGTCACCTATTATAGCTCTGCCTGAGGCATTTTGCTTGGTGATCACTGATATTTGCATTGGATTCTTCTTCTTACAAGAGCAGATGCACCCTGATGCATCTTTACCGGAACTTGCCATTTTCTCGATTTTCTCTATTTCCTCATTAAAGAATTCCTCCACTTTTTCTGGTACAGACTTTATGGCCATTACTTTTACAATTCTGTAACTTTCACAGAGGAATATTTTTTGCTGCTTTAATGAACTCCTTAAAAGTTACTGTCTTGCGGAAACCCGACTGGACATTTAGTCGAGACAGAACATTTAGACACGCGTTACATGAAAGTGCGCAGATATTGTATTTTTTGATGGATTGCCCAATTTTAGAAAAAAATGTGCTGGGCACATATCCTGTAATAATTATTTTTGAAAGGGCCAAGGGCTGAAGAATGGTCGAACTATAGATAGGTCGCACAAATATTTTTATTCCCTTTTCTCTTACACAATTGATGATTTCCGGGTTTTTATATGTGATGCATGTCCGTCTTAGATAAGCAAGATCTGATCATTGCTGCAAGACGTTAACCTGACAAGTGGCAGAAAATACAATATAGTTGTATTAGAGAATCCAATATCGGCCTGATGTTAATTCGATGTACAAAATAGTTATACTGATTGATGTCGATCTACCGATTTCAATATTTTGCGGCACTACAACAGCTCGACATTCCGACATTATACCTATATAAGGCCGATATAGTCATGTTGGCTGGGATATAGACGGTCAAACCAAAAGAAAGGTGTGTATATGTGTTGAAGAGGGTGCAGGGCGTGGAGGATAACAGATTCATCTTGAGTGTTTGCTTATCCTTGAGTTGTTACTTTTTCATTATTCATATGTTACTACGAAGAGGCTAGATAAGAAATATATACGGTATTCATCTCTTGCCTAACTAAAAGCCTTCAAATGTGTGACAGAAAAAGGTGTTCCAGTGAAAAGGGCAACCAGACATTAATGTTCATAAAACTACTCTGAGAGATAGAATTGCTGGGAGAATTGATCCTGTTAATTTTGGAAATGAAACATTCTTTACATTAGAGAACGAAAATAAAAACAGTGGGGCATTCACAGGCACGCACAGAACTGAGGTTTGGGCTATGAAACACATACACACAAAAAGTGATATAACCTATGATCTTGGAAAAAGAATAAAAGTTCAGCACTGGGCAACGTGTTGTCGTATGCATTTCTTAAGAGGTGAGAGAATGTAATTGTTTTAACTAAATTCATGTAGCTTGAAGGACCCAGCGCAAAAAAACAAAATGCTACACCGGAATCTGTGGAAGTTTATTTCCTGAATCTGAGAAACTTTATGGAAGAGAATAACTTGATGGACAAGCCATTAATTTTGGATGAGAAAGGGATTCAGACAGAACACAAACCTTCCATGGCATAGGCAATCCAAATGTTGCAGTTCAGGCAATTACATCACCCCGCTCAACAACAACCACAGTGATCGCATGCGCTTAGCTATGCTTTGTCACCCTTTCTATTATTCAAAGGTAAACAATTATGCCTCTGGTGCCTCTGGTACCAGAGGTTCTTTGCATGAGTCAGCCTGGTCAAACAGCGATATTTTCAAACTCTATCTTAAACTTTTCAAAATATTATTGATAAACGTGAAAAAGTGAACAAATTGTTTATATGTGCTAATTTATTAAGCAAATATGATGTATGTTAGAATTAATCAAACCGGGTTCTAAACAAAATTTGTAGACGGTATTTATCAAAATATTTTATGTAATAAAGGGAGGTGATAATTAAGGTAATTATTCATTTTTATATAAAATGTCGACACAAAAATATTTATACTTACAAAAAATTGAAAATATAACTATGTTTAAAATTCTAATTGAACAATTTTGGTAGTACATGTACTAAGAATATACAGAAAGCTAACGTAACCGTATAAAACATGATGCAAGACACATCAGTTCTCAAGAAAATTACTTTGAGAATTTATAAGGTGCATATTTTAAGAAAACTTTGATAAAGCTCTGCGTGTCACACTATTTCGCAACCACAGTATGATCTGCCAATATCGGGCTGATTTTATTTTGATGTTGGCCAAATATCGTTTGCCAATATCGGACCAATGTCATTATGATGTTGGCCCGCTACCGTCTGCCAACGTCGTGCCGACATCATTCCTATTTGCAGCCGAAAGTGAAGCAGCCGATATCGGGCTGTTATAGGCTACGAGGTCGGTTTGATATCGAGCCGATATAGAATGCTGGCTGGGATAAGAACCAATTAGATAGTTGAAAAAAATACTGGTTTTATGCAACAAACTTTTTAATTAAATAAGAGTAAAAGCAATATCAAGAAAAAAATAGTGTCAAAAGAGCAGGTGTGCGGGCCAACTGCACGGTCCAACTTCGTACGAAATCGTCGGCCGCTTATCTCGTTTTGAATTAAAATGGAAGCATGTTCGTGACCGACCAGTAGTATAAATCTAACAGTAATACGGAGTTTTGAAAGGAAAGCAACTACCGGCTGAAAGATCAACCCAAACCTGCAAGCGTCCGGTTGTGTGGAGGAAAGTTTGGCGAAAGTTAAATGGAAACTACGATGATTTAATGGCAAATAATCAGGAATTTATGTGAAATTTAAGCAGAATATACACTGTGACAACCTTTTGTTTGATGATTTACCATCTTTTTGCGCATGGTTTATATTCATATAATTCGTATAATTCATATCGCATATTCACGTTTTACGCTTTGGAAAATCTTCGACGTATCGAACGTAATATTTACTCGGATGATGTCATATACGTCATATACGTTATTTTTGAATATGCTAGGGGACCGAAACAACATGAAGGATCGAACTGACAGGGAGTAAGCATACTTCTTTAAACATGCAAACTTTACATCACTTTATTTGTAATATTTCAACATAAAGGCTTTAAGAAATCGATATAAATAAGAATATTTCCTGTTTATTGAAACAACTTTAGAATTGACGTTTCTCGCTGGTTTTATTTTCACAATATATCAAAAAATGTGTATCGATGTGGGTAAGGTCAATTATAATTATACTAAGTAGGCTTAGCTATCTAAATACAGAACTTCCGAAACAAATTTGATGTTGGCATTTTTGTTCTAATTAACGAGTCGCTAAGCTAACTATAACCATTTTGTATACTGACGTTTTGTTAGCTAAAACATTTGAAACTATTGCTCATCACACTTTCTAAAAATCTTCTTTTAAATGGGAATTTTAAAACATTCAGCAACTCATGTATCAAGCTGTTATAACTGTTTTTTTAGCATTTTTTTACAAACTGCCCTTAAATATCAAATCTAATTCATTACTTTACATGCTTTACAAAATGTGTATTTCTCAAGTGCATACATTTGCGGAAATGATTTCTTTACATGGGGCAGAAGAGAAATGATGTAATTTCTTTTCAATACTATTTCCAGATTGACTACTTTCTATTCAGGGTGCTACATGTTCAAAATCAGGAAACTGTTTTGTCTGGGTATTTGCATACGCTCACTGCCCCCACATTTAAGCATTATCTTAGATATTTCGTTGGCTAAGATAGACTACAGATAGAGAGAATACATGTGTATCTGATTCATCGTCTTCTGGTGGTGAAGATACCCTTAAGTTCTCTTTTTTGTCTTAACTTAGAATCTAATTTCCTAGAAACTTCTATGAAAGCTCTTCTTCACTACTTATGAGTTTTTATCACTTCAATTCAATCCCACAAATATCGTGTCTAATTATAGAATTTCTGGATCCAGTCGTCGAAACTTTAACAGGCGCTAAAGGTTAATTTCCAACATCTTCATGTATTCATAAAGATTTTGATCAGGTGTTTTTTGTAATTGCTTTTATTTTTTGTAATTGCTTATCGAATTTATAAAAATGTGCAGAACTGTTTCGGTTTATATACTTTCTAATTATGACTAAGTAGATACATATTATAAAAAAGATACAAATAATGAAACAGATACAAAATGTTTTAGTCTATTAAATTTCATAACGTGTAGAGCAATTTTATTTCTTCCGGTTTTGCAGACTTATATATTGGCCTTTTTTATATTTCATTTCCTTTAAGAAAATAAGACGAAACAAAATTAATCAAAAAGTGTAGTTGATCTATTGCAGACCGCAGAGTATAAGTGTCATGTGTATGTTGTAGACGATATGCAACACGAAATGTCGACTAAATAACTCGAAACTGCGTGTTACGTTTTTGAAATTTTGATTAAATAACTCTATTTCAACTAAATAACGAGAAATTTTCTACTCAAAGTTCCGTGTTTATATATACGCCTGACTAATGTTCTTCGGTATGAGCCATATAAAAATGTTGACATTTAACGTTCAATATTCTTCTCAATGTCGTAAAAATGATTCAAATTAAAGATATCTTTTAAAACAGGGACATGTATGTACGGCCAAAAACCAAATGTTAGCAAAATTTGTTTTGCACTCTGCAGTTTGTGTTTAACCAGATGCATTTTCTCTCAAAACTAAAGACTTAAAAGTTTGATAAAATGTAGAAGTTAAACTTTTAAATCGAAATAATGACAAAAACGTATGTATGAATCACGATGATAAGTAAGCATTTGCTTTTATTACCTAGTGAACTGTCACATAAGACATGAAAATCTTAGATACAGTGAGTTATATAAATCGTTTCTGAATGGCCGCACATTTTTGCTATTTTTTTGTACCTTTACCCTCAAATTTAATTTAAAGGAGCCCTTCACCATATTAATAATCCCAGGCATTTGGCGTGCGAAAATGTTAGCGAATTCCCAATTTTCAACTTGCGTAAAAATAGCACTTCATAAGAATTACTAATGAGTCTGGTGTAATAACTGCATTTTTGCTGCAGAACAGCATTATTATACCTTATATGAAGCTAGGTGCGGGAAAATCAACCAGTTTAAAGATTTGGTCATTTATCTTTCTTTTTTTGAAAATCATAAAATTAATATCTCAATAATCATAAACGTTCAAAACATTATAAGTAAAAATAAAATAAGATATTTTAAGGTATAAATATTACACATGATTGTAGTTTTAGTTATTCGCAAACGTTCATAATAAAAACAACGTGCTACAGATTACTAAAATAGTTGTTTGTCTTTTTTATATATACAGTACAAAAATATTTACTTGCTTATGTCAGTTTACAGTAATTAGCTTTGCTAGTTTTGTAAATGTCATCAAATGGAAATTTAATCAAATAATGATTGTCTTTAACTTTTATAAGTGTAACCAAACAGTAGTTCGAGCTTTTTTGATTATATTTAATGCCTAAAAGGGTTTCTTAAACGTGTAAAGTGTACAGACCAGTACAGAGGGTCAATTTCTCTCATGAACTACAAATGATGGGTTTGCTGATATTTGCCCTGGAGAAAATGTTAGCGAATTTTGTTAATTCGCGAAATAAATTCGCCATTATTTCTACATCGCTAGCTTAACCACGTATACAGTATTTATATTGTCAATGAGAGATAGGTCTCAGACTGTCTGTGCTTTAAATTATGACGGGAATTGGAAATAAATAGTCACTGCGCTGCAGAACAGTGCAATTTATACTTTTCTTTAGCTCGACTTAAATACTAAATGTACAAAAAGACAGTGGCATAATATTCTCTATCATATGGCTTATATTAATCTTTGAATAAAGTGTCTTATTCATAGGAAGAAAAAAAGCAACTGTAGTCAACAATTATCACCATAGTATATGCATTTCCGCACTATAAATACACTTATCAATCATGACATTATTGATTTGAAATGCTCCAGAAATTGTCAGACAAGTCCACACTTAAGTTTTTAACACGTCAAGACATAAGATTACTCAAATTCATCCCATCGAACTAAATTTGCCCGACATATGTCCAATATTTACCACCATTCCTCCTATACCTCCCGTCATCCCATTTTGCTCATACCTTTGAAATTTGCAGCGTCTTGTTAACCTTCCGCAAGTCATGCCTTGTATCATTTTCCAATACCACTACCAAAACTGCTCATCATATTTCTCATTTATCCGTCGGCACCACCGATCATGACTCCCATCATGCCTCCATGCAACCAACACTGCATACATCCGTCCACTGAACCGCCCATGCCCAACATTCCTTGTAGGCTCAGACTCTACCATCGGAATTACCACATTATCACTGCGTCCTCCTTAAAAGCTTGAGTCATTTCCTGTATCATCGTTGATATTGTACTTGAAAATGTTGGATTTGCACCTTGTGTTAGCGCCACTTTTAACTGATGTGTTCTGAAATGTTATTACATATTATATCAAGATGTTTCTGCCTCCGCTTTAGGTTTGGCATTCACCTGAAGGGAAATTAATGTAACAGTTTCGGTTTTACACCCAGTTCTAAGAAACGTATACAATGTATTTCTGATAAGTAATTAAACACTATAGTGAGCTGCCGACAGAGAAATGTTAGGGTAGATTACTAGGAAGCACAGAGAACCCTCAAACACAGCCATAGAGCCATGCATCGCAAAGTAACAAAAAGAAGCTGTATCGTAAAAATATAACGCACAGGTTTCTTCAAAAATCCAACCTGAGGTACTTTCAATTGCATGTTTGCAAAATACAACATGAAAGCCAGAGAGCCATGATAGACTTATATCGCTCACCATAGTTTAGTTCTTGCTTGAATGAATTTCTTTTAATAAAGCTTCAAAAACGAAACAAAACTAGTCGAGCAGGTCATGGTAAAGATTTTTTCAAGATAGCAACTCAAATTTATCTAAAAAATATACATGTGGTCCTAATTTCTTTGCTGTAGCTTCAAATGCAAGAAAATAGGTCATTAGATCAGGGTTAAGAATATTAAAGATAAGTATTGAAATCTGTATCAAAAGTTATACAAGTGGTCCAAATTTCTATGTTGTACCTTTAAAAAAAGCAAGAAAGTAGGTCACTAGATCAAGATTAATACTATTCAAGATGAATATTGAAATATGTATCATAATTTCTATGCTGTAACTTTACAAACAAGAAGATCTCTTTGAGGATTATTAAAGATAAGAATTTAAATCTGTATCAAAATCGTTCAGAAGGTCAAACCCTCTTTGCTGTAGCTTCGAATAAAAGAAAGTTGGTCATTAGGTCAGAGTTAAGTTTATTAAAGATGAGTATTAAACTCAAAAGTTTCAAACTCGGTCCAAATTTCTATACCTTCAATTTAAGAAAGAAGGTCAATAGGTCATTATTAAGACTATTCAAGATGAGTATTGAACTCCCTATAAAAGTATTTTCATGTGGACAAAATTCCAATGCTTTACCTTCAAAAAATCAAAGGTCAGTAGGTCATGATTTAGACTATTCAAGATGAGTATCTAACTCTGTATCTAACACTATACTAGTGTTCCCAATTTCTTTGCCATTGCTTCAAAAATAAATAAGACCACGAAAAAATACCATCCGGGCGTGACCTATATTGACCTCAGGGTCATGATTTGAATCTTGGTAGAGAACCACTGGAGCATGGCAAACACAAAATATTTGTTTAGTTTTCCTTTCGGTTGCCAATACAACAATAACTCTATATTGAATTGAATTATTTGAACAATTCTTTAAGAAGACCATCAAAGGAACATTTCTGTGAAGTTTCATCAAAAATCGACCTGGTGATTAAGGAGAAGATATTGTTTAAAAGGAAGTGTGGGCAGCCGGACGGACGCCGGACGGTGAGCGATCACAATAGCTCAATCGAGCACTTTGTGTATATAACACATATACAAAATCGGTAGGAACAATGCAGAGTGTGAGAGCAGTTCTCTTTTAAAATGGTTTTCCTGTATATTCAGTTATGGGAAATGAATAAATATATGTCTATTAAAAATACTGCACTTTTATAGGATATAAACTAATCAGCTATATCCGTAATTAGTATCATAGAGCATAGTAAGGTTGAAATAGGCTGACGACAATGAAACTGAAGAATTCTTATGAACAGTACATTTTTGTACCTGTCCATTGGGAATGATGTAGTGGTTCAGCAAACAGCTATTTTATACTTTAATTCAATTAGATCAACCGCCTTTCGCATTATCATTCCTAATATTATATACTGTGTTAAATAGTAGATCAGATATTGTAATTTGCAATTTATTTGGTCGAATAGACGTCAACGTTACTGTGTATCAAATACTTGATACAGTGCAGAAGAAAGAGTAAGGGCATAACGAAATAAAGAAGGAAAGAAATAAGCGGCTAAATACGATTTTTTGATGCTGTAACTTCCACTTTATTGCCCCTCTCGATGTAACTATAAATAGCTATATATTTCTGTTACTTAATAACGCTCTTTTTGGAGAAGATGCTAATATAAATATTATGAAATTTTGAAAATTTTGTTTTAATATGATTTATCAGTTTACTTTAAATTTTCTTATACACATTGCTTTTCGTTAAGCTAATTTAACCCAGTAAACAATCGGAAATATTTAATGATGTGTTGGGTACGAGGTAAGATGTCGTGCGCAAGAGATAATTTAATCTTTAAAAGTAAATGCTTGTCTTTTATATACCATCGTACATTGTGGATGTGAAATCAGATATAAAAAGAGAGAAAAGTTTCGACGTTATCAATCAAAATTAAAACTCAATTTTACGAAGACTTTAGCCGCTTAATTTCTTATATTTCTATGACCTCTTTCCACCTGGCCTTTAAGAAGGACTATGTCTTCTGAGATGTTTGCTTGGTTATCTTAACCCGTGTCAATATCCACTTCTGCTTTTAAAAGCAATAGACAGTATAAGAAAAATGATCCCCGACATTGACTTGAATTTAACCTGACGGTCTGCGGTTTGCGCATGACACATCACCTTCATTTAAATATCAAATGTGCCCGGAATATCTATCAATTTATGCAGGCACAACAACAAAAAATGGCGAAAAGCTTTCACCTCTATGCATGACTTTCCTCTTCAGCTAAGGATCTTTGTCTTGCGATCGAGACGACACAACTTTTTGTTATGGTGGCCATTTGTAACATGTTATTTTGAAATTCCCTCTTGCGCTATAAAGAAGATTGACTTAATATAGTGTCTACATTTTCTTTTCAAACATATGTGTAGTTTTAAATGCATTACATAATTTGGAAGATGTCGATCCTGAAAAAAAATTCTCGCCACATTTTTGTGGCTTAGATTTATCGTTATTTAATTTTTTCATTGTATTTGCCAAACAAATGCAATCTTGAGATGGCACAAAAATTCTGCTCTAGAGACATCTTAAGACCTTGGATGATGTATAACGCTCTCCATGATATACCAAACAGGAAAAGTGATGCATTTCAAACTACGCAAATTATTACATTTAGTGTATGATATGTAAAAAAGTACTGACTAAAGGTTAGGTTAGATTACCATGGTTACAAAATATATACATTAACATACTTCTCATTCAAATCACTTGAATCCGGTATATACCGGTGTCTTTCATTTATCACGGACGCTCCTCTTCTAGTAAAAGCCATTGATAATATATGGCAGTAGGTGAATTAATGACATGACATACCGCGTAATACGCAAAATCAAGCACAATAATGAATTTGCTATTCAAAAGTAGTTTCGTCTTCGCCATTAAATAACAAATTTGCTGCAATCATGTCTGAAAGACTGAAGTACCTCGATCTGTTCAATTTAAATAATCGTTGCTTGTGACTTTTTGAATTGGGAATATCCGTGACTCAAAAACATATTATCGTGTACTTGAAAATATTTTAGTATTAGAATTACACTTTTTATGGTATTCGTTACGTTATTTTCAAATATCAGATAAACATTTACAAGAAATAGGCGAACTGTTCTCATAAATGTAATTAAAAGCTCAGATACTGACTTTTCACAAAAATATACTAAATATACTTAAATACATTTCTTTCTAGCTTTTACCGGTAAACGGTGCTATTTGTTTTCTGTCAAAAGGAAATTTAATTAAAACAGAATTGCAATACGATTTGTGCTTAAATGACAATTTTCCAGGGAAAAAAGAACAAAAAAAAAAAAAAATAAATAAAAAAAAAAGGAAAAAAAAAAATAAAGAAAAGAATTTTTTATTCGTAAAATTGATAAAATTATTTGATTATCTAAATACATTTGTTGAAATCTCTGTGTGATATAAGCAATTCTATAAACATATGTCAAGATTTGGGATGCTTCTAAGACAACAAAAAATGATCGAGGAAGGAAATTTATTGAATGTTAACATATAAGAATGATTATTAAATAATCAAATTATATATAACTGAAGCAATGATTTTAAACTATTTTTTGTCTTTTTTTCTCGAGAATCTATAGCGGAAAAGAAAAAAAAGGTTAATATGTCATGAAAGACATCACTATGTCGGTTTGCAATTAGCACAAAATCTACAGCAGACGAGAAAAGTATTCGAATTTTATTCAAATTTCAATTAAAATGCATTGTATGTTGCTGTTTTGTTTGTTTGTTTGTTTTGGGTTTAACACCGTTTTTCATCAATTTTCAGTCATGTAATGGCAGGCAGTTAACCGAACCAGTGTTTCTGGATTCTGTACCAGTACAAACCTGTTCTCCGCAAGTAACGGCCAACTTCCTCACATGAATCAGAGGTGGAGGACAAAACGGCAACCAAGCGGAACTGTTTGAAACTCTTTGGTATATTATTTTCAAATGAACATCCAAACTAATTTTCATCAAACTCTATTTAGTGGTTTTATAGGAGATGTCTTTTAAACACATTTATTGACGATGGACAGACGCACTCACGACGGACAATGGACACAGTTTTGTAATTATACCTGAAGGGAAATGAACTTATTTTCAGAGCATTATGCAATCTGTGAATTTTTCTTCTTGATAAAATGTGCAATATTTACCATGAAAATGTAGTCGGTATCTAAACGTGAATAGATTCAAACATTCAAGGTATTTGTAAAAAAACGTTTCGATGCATGTTAAGATAAAATGATGTAACATAATACGACTTTGATTGATGAGAAAATTGTCATCACACAATGACATATTAAATTTTATGTAACTGATCAGGATAGATGTATAGAAGAATAGGCTAATGTAGCACAGATCTATACAGCGTATCTAGTTAAATAACGTGTCCTTTTTTGAAAACTGGTGTTAACAATCAAGACAATCACTACTCATTCAGACTCATTCTAAAAAAAAAATCCATTCTTACATGGTTTTTTTTTAAACTCGTGGGCTGAGTACAAAACTGTTGAAACTGTACATGAATAAAGAACAAGTTACAGTAGTTTTGCGCACAACCCTGAAATACCTTTAATGCAGATGTTCTTAACATATGTCTTCATCAAATGTATATTTTAGATGTTTTAACTTATCCAATTTATATAGGTTGACTTACAATATATTAGTAGGAAAAATAGAATCTGGAAGTATGGTATTACTCTCTGACTACGAAACTGTGTATAAAGAAGTAACATTACCATCAATTAAACAGACGTCGTAAAACAATGTCATATATTTCAAGCGTTGTAATGCAATTTTCTGTCCAAAGTGTTCTTTAAACACAACAGTTAAACTGCTTCACAGGTTTTTCACCATTTATTCCTAATTTTATTTTATAATCCCACTCTGCCTTAACATGTACATAATACCACTAGTGTAAATACTATTTTATTCCCCTAGTGTATTTTAAATTAGACTTGTGTACACGAATCTGCCGCAGATACTTTCCTGGACTTTATGCATAAAAAGGACTTGCCGCTAAGCAAATTGTGTCTTCATATAGATAACGTTTTATAATTCTTCATTTCTTATAATATTTATATAAACGTTTAGTAGCTTAGTTCGGTGGAATACTGCGAATAACTTATTTTTCCTAAGACATTAAAAACAAAAGATCAGAATTTACATCTTCATCCTCGTCTTCTTCCTCTTCATCAGTTGTAATGAACGCTTTAGGCACTTGTAGATGTAAACATACTGATCCTTTAAACATAAAATTTATATTTTCATAACAAGATCTCTTTTGTACGGTGTCCGTTTAGATATTCGAGGCAATTTATTTAATAATAAAATGCGATGGTTCGATGTCGAAAACGCGATGGCGCGATGGCAGGATGATGAAAACAACGATGGTACGATGGAGAAAACGCGATGGCACGATGATGAAATCGCGATGGTGCGAGGGTACGATGGTGAAAGTCGATGTAATATCGCGTTTTCATCATCGTACCTTCGCGTTTTCACCATCGCACCATCGCGTTTTCATCATCGTACCATCGTGCCATCGCGTTTTCATCATCGTACCATCGTGTTTTCACCATCGTGCTATCGCGTTATCATCATCATACCATCGTGGTTTCACCATCGTACCATCGCGTTTCACCATCGTACCCTCGCGTTATCATCATCGTACCATCGTGGTTTCACCATCGTACCATCGCGTTTTCACCATCTTACCATCGCGTTTTCACCATCGTGCCATCGCGTTATCATCATCGTACCATCGTGGTTTCACCATCGTACCATCGCGTTTTCACCATCGTACCATCGCCTTCCGGTTAGAAATGCATAGTCCCGTACACTTGTATTTTTGTCAACAATAGATGAATGTAACTAAGTGTATTTTGTGAGAAGAAATTTACCATTTGGATTCTGCTGTTTTGCAAAATGCTTTTCAAAATGTTAAGTGATCAGTTCATTAAAACTGTAAAATCTTCAAGTGCTCATCCTTTGTATTTTATGTATGCATGAATGTAAATAAAAAGCTGGGTGTAATTGGTCACATTATTTAAACTCAGCTTATTCTTGTTAGGATGTAGAAGGTACAGAGTGCAAGGTGAAAATGAGATTTATCAAGCCTGTTATCTACTGCGCATGACCACCGGAATTCGATGGTACGATGGTGAAAATGCGATGATACGATGGTGATAACGCGATGGTACGATTGTAAAAATGCGATGGTACGATGATGAAAACGCGATGACACGATGGTGAAAACGCGATGGTACGATGATACGATGGTGAAAACGAGATGTTACGATGATGAAAACGCGATATTACATCGACATTTTACCATAGTACCACCACACCATCGCGATTTCGTCATCGAGCCATCACGTTTTCACCATCGTACCATCGTTGTTTCACCATCGAGCCATCGTGCCATCGTGTTTTCGTCATCGTACCATCGTGCATCGCGGTTTAGTATTAAATAAGAGGTCACGATTGTCCAAACGGAACACCGTAGTTTTGCGAGTCAATGCAAATGTATACATAGATGAATAGACCATATATAAAATAAATGTCATTTTGAGAATATCACTTTGATATATTGTAACGTGCGTTTCTTACTTAATCACTCTGTCATGTTGTAAGAATTCGGTTATATTTCACATGCATTGTTATACTAAATTAATAGGCGCTTATTTTTAGGAGTAGTACTAAATTAATATCTCAATGTTGAAATTGTTGTCTTATCTTTGCTAATTTCTAGGACCAGATTTAATATATCAAACTAGTCGTGACCTCTTTTTACTTTTTTTCAATATGTTGTAGTAATAAATCCAATTCCCACCTCTCTCCACACCATGCTCAGCCTATATTTCCTTATTTCTCGGACAATATATGCCGTATTCATCGTATATTGTAACAAGTATATCTTATCCCTGTCTGTCTGTACCTTTTTTAATCCGGTTTCTTATTTCTAGGACCGACTGAATATAGCAACCTCGTCAGTTATGATATTTAATATGCTGCGACAGTATAAGTTTTAGTTGCCACTGTTATACAATATTCAGTAAATGACTCCCCATTCTGCCACAAAGGTCAAATAATATATCAACCTTATCATGACCTCTGATATATTATTCCAAGCAAATCTTACCTTTGTCCGCACCATATTCAGTCCAGGATTTATCATTTCAAGCACAAAATTCGACCATTCGGTTTGTTTGAGTCTGTTCATGAGAAGTGCATGTAATGAAATGTGTCCCCGAGGATCAGTTTAAGTGTAACTCTGTTACACATATGTTGACTTGACTCCATGATCTCAAAGGACCAGAAAATATAACCACACTAAAAGTCGAATCTATCATCCATTGGCGGGCCCTAGATAAAAACTATGACCGGAAAATGTCGAGAGGTAGCGTCAAAACTCTAGATAGTATAAAACTGCAACGATAATAGTAGTTTGATCAGGAATGCTGTATCCGAGTCGAGCGGGTTTTCCCAGAGCGGATCGCACGAGGCGCGCAGAGTGTGATCCAGTCTGACAAAATCCACGACAAAATGCTAGAACTAGCTACAGTTATAATAACCGTTTAATTATATATCTACACCTTTTCGTCGTTTTGCTATCGAAAACAAACTTCCATGATTATCGATATCAAAGCAGAACTGAGAGTAGTTTTTGTGTGTATTATTTACAGACCTATGTCAGGTTAAGCATATTAAATGAGAGTAGCCGGACAACATACAACACATAAGGTATAATACGGATTTTATTTGCCTGCTCGTATTGACTTGAGCAATAAAAGCCATATTATTGACAGAATTTATAAAGGTATCAAATAAAACGTTTTAGCATTATGGTAGTTAAGTACGTTTGATAAACCGAAAGTTATTGCGTAACGTCATTTATCAAGAAAACGTAGAATAAAGCCTAGATTTGACGTACAGAAATGAAAACTATTCTATGAATTTGCTATATGAGTGAAATTATTACAATGTCATTGTTTTCATCTTTCTAAAGTTAAAATATGATGTTAAAACACTATGGTATCTGATATGGTTAATAATTCAAAATAACGTCTTAAAATAAGCCTGAAAAGTGCGGTTTACTTTATTCATGGTCAAATATTATGCTTGTTCAGTATGGTACAAAATCTTATCTCAGGGTTTAAAAAAATACATTGTAAAGTACTTAAAATAAAATGGTTAGATGTGTACTTAATCTTGATTCCAGAACCTATATTGGTTTTGAACATTTTAAATATCTTACCTGTTTACCACTTGAGAAAGGAGTTTAATATTTGATGTTGTTTCGTGTTTTCAAGTTCAGAAACAATATGGCCCCTAGGTATATGGATGAATTAAGAAGTTACTTTTGATTGCAACCTTAAAATGATGCAATTTCTCTATTTTGTTGTTATATCTGATGGTAACCTATTCCATAGAACCTATGAAGCAAAATGATCTTGAGCACAGCTCTTTTACCTTTGGAAGACGATAACCGCTTTTGTTTCTAAATCTATTGTTGTATTTATGCACAGAATCTTTGGCTACAATCAAAAGTAACTTCTTAAACAGTTTTTATCGGATGTCTACTGCATTTCTATCAAACTATTTTTTAAGTGCCGTTGTTTGTTTCGGCTAAGGCATATCTAAATATTTTACTAGTTTCTAATTTTAAGCATCTAATTCCATAGCATTCTTACAGTGCAATTTGCACTTACCTTCTAAAAACATGGTTTCTATTAACCGGTATTATTGTGATTAAGTAGTTCTGTGATATTTTTTATTTGTTAAATTTGTCCACTAGATTTTTATCTTTACAAATTATATTCGATCTGCTGTGATAATTACATTTCAAAGTTCAGTTGTTGTCAGAATAATTTGTATATTTAATATATGGATAACGTAACACATAAGCACAGATAGTGCTTGACTCCCTTTTCAGGTTGTCATTGCTATCATTATTGTTGAATTGCTGTAAATAATAGAAATTGGGTCATTTGTGACTGATTTTGTGGATAGCTGGGTCCAAGCTTCGCACATTATATCATATACAAAAGTTAAAGGGAACCATATATTTGATAGAGCAAATACTCGTTGTAAAACGCTATGTTTAAATTTGAACCAATCAGAAACAAGTTCTAAAAATAGCACATCTGCTGGGGTATAAATAGGCAGATGGATGACAGAGAGGGCATTTGGTATCCAGCGGTTGAAAAAGGTACATCGAGGATTCAACTAATAATTTAAGGAGACTATTGCAGTTATCCTGTCAAGGCGGATACATTATTAAAAAGAAGACTGGAAGTTTATAGACTATAGCAAATATAGGCTGAGCATCGGAAAACTGAGACAGAGACCCAGAGTTTGGTAATCTACTGAGATAGTAAGAAAGTTCCAGCTTATAGACGGTTCAGCAGTACTGGCGAAGACAGTAAGACATTACAGCCAAGACATCGGGGATATACCTATATGGCAGTTGAATGCTACATATGATAGCCTATAGGCGCTGAGCATCCAGGAGTCAGGGCAATCCTATAGAGTTTGAGAGGACAGAGGCCGAGCATCTACGATAGGACTCGTATGTTGTTGATTCAAAGTCTGGCGGGAACTTCAACAAAAAGACTAGTCAAGCATAGAGTCTCCAGCCTATAGGAGTTTGAGCTAATCATTTTTAATTGAAAATTGTTAGTTTTGGTACACGAATCATTTAAGCAAGGTAGCCAGAGGAAAACTGTATATGAGATATTTAGACTCACCAGCTGTACGTTTTAACAAGGGACATTCTACATCGTTTGTCAGCTAGTCTAAGACATAGTCACCTTAGCGATTGGACCCAAACCATTGTTCAAGATACTAAAGGCATAGGCACTTCCCTGGGTCATATAACCAGTATCCTGACAACTGTGATATGCAAATTAATTGTGATGTTATTGCAGTGCCTTTTAAATTTGCCTCTCTACGCCACGCCACCAATGCTATAAGGACGTCAGTGGAAATAAGCGCTGGCGCTTTATTGTGTTATCCTTGGTATCGAAAGCATGTCATTCATCACTCTCTGTCTCTCTCTCTCTCTCCCTCTCTCTCTCTAACGGTAACCTCACGGCATGGCAGTATTTTGAATTATTAATAATAGGTTAAACAATATCTTTTCGTAGTTTGTTATTGAGAGGGAATGTAATGTGTAACCCTCACTATGTTCCCTTAACACCGGCTTAACAGGAATTATATTTTACAAGGCTATTAAATGGACGTCAAGTAAGATTTTATTTCTGGAATATATGAACACAATCATTTGAAGGTAGTTTGGCGAATTATAAATAAGTACACAAAGTAATTAGAATATAAGGATACATCTTGTTATTACGGCAAAATGCTGAAAACAAAAGCATGTGTTTTTGTTGAAACCAGTTGTAAACAATGTCGTCCTAAATTCATTTTGCAATTACATACATAGCAAAGTCTTGCTTATCTGTTTTGACTTTGTGGTCACTTTTGTTGACTGGTCTGTCCTCCTTAACTGAAACATGTTTTCCCCGAGTATCCCCACCTTAGTTAGCATTTGTTGCTCATACGAGATATCTCTCCTGCTAGGTTAACATTTACATACATGTTTGATCTTTCAATATCACGATTTTCACCATTGCTAGTGTTGTCTTGTCCTTCAGCTTGTCTGTTCAGCCTTTCTTTAGAGGGTGTACGACCCTGTTCGACTTCTTGCAAATGAACTTGTTTGGTAACTTTCCTTTAAATACATAATGATGATCTTAAATTGATGAGTAGTAAATGTACGACCCAGTTACAGTGTCTTACGGGAAAATGAGTTTTCATAAACACTGTGAGAAAGACGTTGATATTTCAGAAATGAAATTATTTAAATCTCAAAGGAGAAAGAAAATACTCGTACACAGAAGGTAGATCTATAATTACTGACTAAACTGGCTTACATACATACATACTTAATATATGGTGTGTTGTTTAAGAGTACCACATATTCGTTTACATCGCGGATATTTGCGTAGTCGGTTTCAATCAAGATTGCCTTAAAGGTACTTACCTATTCTGATTTCGGGAGTCAGTAACTACATCATACATTTCTTGATATTCTTCATTTTTATCTGCTTTCAGCTGCTGATACATCTCTTCAGGCTTATCATTTACATACCTATTTAACTTTTCATATGCTTCGTTATGGGAATTGTTCTGTTGACCTTGCTCTGGTAACGAAATATATGGTTCCTGTTCATGTGTTTTAGTATCTCTCGCAAACCGGCGTCTGAAACACGATCAGGAATGAAAGCAAAGATCACCTTGTGTATATTCAGCATGTTTATATTGTCTCTAGGGTATCATTGTATCGTAAAATAATGATAACAATTTAAAAATATGTTAATATAACTTCTATTATATTGAAAAGATCTGCACACCAATAGGGCGGGCAGTATTTCTCAGGGCTTGCTGCACGTCTTAAACGTCATTGATATAGATCAAAGGCAGTGAGATAATAAAGATATTACTTCGTATATAGATATACCGAAAACACTGAATCCATTTCGCTATACACTTTGTACAGAAAGGATAAAATCGTTTACTTTCATTTAATCATCATGGGAGTAATAATTTATAGGACGGCTCTTTCCTCGGGAATGCACGCTCAATGTGACGTCACTCATAGAAACATGAAGATAATGGCGTCGATGGAAAAAATGCTTTCAACATTTGAAAACAGAATATTAAAAGAAACATTTCATTATAACTTTGACTAATTGTTTTGACGGTAAAAATCAAAACTGAATCGACATAACTGTATGCCTTTTCACTTGATACAATGATATTTCAAACTTAAACCAGGAACTTCTTTTTTATCAGAAAGCGAATTGCAATCAAACCTGAGCGGGTCTTTTTTGCCTGTTCTATTTAGCAATTGATAAGCTAGATATCTTGACATTTACTCGTGGAAAGCAAACCACTTACCATTGGTAGCAAGGTACCGTAAGAATGTCAATATAAGAAATGAATTCTATTTTTTGACGTTTACTGATGTATAAGTCACATTGTGACTTCTTGCAAAGTATCCAAGAATCGCTAATGCTATTCAAAAAGTCCCAATGTGGTTTATACCGTATAAACGCACAAAAGTAGGATTTAATTCTTAAAACAACCGCTAAGTCTTAAATGAACTTCAAAGTTTTCATGTTCCTTTTTAAAAGAAATAATAACACTGTGTTCATCAGTACAAAAGATACTTTCCTTCTCACATAAACGAGAAGTAGCACTGCAGCCGCTACAACCAGTAAACAACCAAACACTACTGGAACCACAATTACTGAAAAAATGAGATTCGAAATTCCACATTACTAAATAAACAAGTACGCAATTATTTTAAATAATTTATATATTTAATAGAAGTTGTGTAAATATGCGAGATTCCGTACCCCTGAAAGTAATATCTTCAAACCACAAGGTATATAAATACAAATTTACTGATATATGGACACTTCCAGAACAAAATATATACTGAAATTGAATGAAAATTCGTAAAAGCATAAGACAAATGTGCGTAATAATAGTACATATGTTTTCCCATATACATATGTCTGTCTCTTTCAGTAGGTTTGAACGATCGACTAAAACGTGCATATTGTAGTGTAAAACTATTTCGTATTTTTCCCCAAAACGATACTTTTTAAGAAATTATTGAGTTGAAGTTTAATTCAGGAATCATATCTTACGACTATCCAAGTGGCGATCCAGTAAAATGTTTTATACGCCCGTTCTGAACACCCACCCCCCTCCCCCGCCCCCACAACACAAAAGAAAAAAAGACATACGATGTGAGATGTGAGGCGTTGCATCTATCCGTCTTAGTTCATGTCTGAAGCACAACTCAGTAACCATGTAAGGTAAAGAATAAATACTACAACAAAAAATCCATATACGGTGTTAATCAAGATTTACTATACCTAGGTGTCTGTCTGGGCGAATTCGGTCTTGGCTGTGTGAGTCTGGAAAAAAATAAACTACTAGATTTTTTCATGATACCTTGAATAAATTTTGAATTAAAAAATGTTTCAATAAGCTATACTATATACCTTCAATAATGATGACTTACTTATTTTAAGTCGTTTGATTGGGAGGCGTTTCTGTTTTAAGTTCTTATTATTGTAATACTATATCAATCTCTTCCAGAGGAAACGTCGTTTCTGACCACTCTTTACTCCTTCAAATGTCACGAATAAGCACATATGAAATATCCCAACTCAAAAATGGATGGTAATTGCGAAGTATTGCTAGATTTTTGTGTATGTTTTATCTTTTCGAATAGTAGAGTAGTGGTATGTAATTCTCAAGAAAAAAGGATTAATTTGATATCATTATTTCTTATATGATATACCATGCTCAGTTTTATTGATAAAACACTTATTAGTATGGTGATGTCACATAGTACTAGAAGATATGCTGCTTTATCTTAATTTTCTATATCATACCTGTAAGACATGGACACAGACATACACTCTCGTGACATAATTTAGCAGAACACCTGTGAGGCGTATAGGATTTTCGTTGTGTTTAAATTAATTAATTAACGTGTTTACTACATGTATGAAAGTATTTGATTCTAGCAATAAGTTAGTAAACGTTTGACATATTTTTAAAAATATGTCCTTTCATAAAGACTTCCTGATCTGAATTTGAAAATAAAAATCAACCTGAAAATATTTGATACAATTTAATCGATAATTCACAGATTTAATAAACAGAGTGAAAAAAGTACATAATGCATACTTACTCGTAACTGTTGTTAAGGAATATGGCATTTCACTTTTCAGTCCATTAATGCAGGAAAATATATCTAAAGAGTAACTTGTTCCAGATGCTAGACCAGAAATCATATAGGTGCTGCTGTTTGTACAAAAAACACTGTATTCCTCGTTGGAACTATCTGCACAGGATTCATCCATTTTGTCTACGTTTTGTAAAACTGTTGTGGTAATAGGAGGTTTCACATATATACAGTAATTGATATTTCGTTTTCCCTCGCTGGTGTAATTAATTAACAATCTTAATGACGTATTGTGCTGTTCAATTATTTCTACTTCTGAAATCTGTGGAGGACCTAAAAGAGATTTTATACAATATATTTTTATATTTCTTTATCCCATTCTATGTTTACATTTTGGTAGTACTTACGCGATATTGAATAGCTTAGACATGTGCTCTATTATAAGGGATTCGGAGTTTTGTTATATACCTTACATTGCTGTTGTAGTACTGAAGTATATCATAGCCGTCATGTTTACACCGAATTTGAACTAAATATCGCTATCAATTTAAAAATTCATAAAACGTAGTCAAGAGTTTCATGAGTTTATTGACGGCTTTGTCGTTTTTCTCAGTACAAAAAAAAAACTATAGTGCTTTGTATGGTAAATTATTGTTCTTACGTAGATGTGTAATTGGTTACATGAAGTGCACTAAAACATTGTTTCAAGGCTCTATACGTTTTTTCAACGGTGAAACAATATTGGCAATGCATGGAACAAACAAATCTTGATTTGGAGATTCATTTATCAATAATGAAAACTAGTAAGTTTGATTTTTGCATATTATTTCTGTTTTATGTAGATAAATGTGTGCCCAACAGTCGGGTGGAATCGCAGAGAATCACTACTTATGGTAGAAAAAGGCTAAATGCTTATATGTTTATAAAACAGCAACATATAACGTCCCTAGCTTTTATCATCATTCGAGACTACTCTGTCTTGAGGTTTGTCTATATTATTGCTCTTTTATGTAGATGAATATGTGCCAAACAGTCGGGTTAAACCGCAGAGAATCACTACTTTTGGTAGAAATAGGCTAAATGGTACTGCTTATATGTTTATAAAACAGCAACATATAACGTCTCTAGCTTTTTGTCATCTTTCGAGACTACTCTGGCTTGAGGTTTGTCTACAGACAATTGAAAAATAACAACAAAAGAGTTTTGAAGCACTTTATCGCACAGCTGAGATAACTGTTATCCCCCCAAAAATATTATTTTATCGGACATAGACTTCATTATGCTGGACGTTGTGTACGTAAATCAGGTAGATACTCTTCCACTTTCCCGGCAGTAGGCCGGTAATGATTTCATCTTTACTTCCTGTTTATATCGGGGATGAAGGTCATTTAACAGCTGATTAAATCTTTTTATTTTGATTGATGGATGAAACATTCCACAGGAATCCGAACTGAAGAATTGAATAGATAATATTTTCTTACATGGTACTGTGAGCCGTATAGTTAGACAGTATAATCCATTGCAAGTCTCCGAGGATATAGTTTGCCAAATGTTATTAACCTGTATACCCTCGGTTTTGAAATTTCCATCGAGTCAGACTCTGTCACTCTGATACTTAGTGATC